>NC_092676.1:17894324-18197354 GCF_964355755.1 Antedon mediterranea
AAGTGAGATCAGCAAATTTGTCATGTTACTGAGAGGTGGTTTTGCAGGTGAAACATTTCTAGATCGTTTGACTATAGCTGTCTTCAAGCTAATAGACATGTATTGTAAAGCATTTGACACAACATTCAGTGCCTGGACGAAAGACCCATGTGTCGGGATGGAGAGTGTTGAAACTATTCATAAGCCATTGCAATTCAAAGTTTCTGCGGCTCATAGGGTACCAATTGAGTGGAAAAGGTATATTTTTAATACCATATTTTTGTATATTGAATATGTAGCTGTATTACAAACTTGGTGGTTAACGGAAAAATGGATAAATAATATGTGTATATTTCATGCGCATATATTCATCTAAGAGGGAAGTATGCGATGAAAGGGTATATGTATGTGTATATATCCTTGTATATATAAATCCAAAGGAAAATTACTGAAAAAAATTACAATGCTGTGGGTATCAAAAATATAAACCCTTATATATATATATATATATATATATATATATATATATATATATATATATATATATATATATATAAATCATACTGTAAATTATAGAAACAGTGCTCATATTCGGAACATGATCTCATAATCGCGTCGAGCATAGCTCATTGGCGGAAGTTCCATATTTTTTAGTTGTATGAAAAAATGTCTCTGGCTGGATTCGAACCTGCAACCTCTCGCTTACAGGGCGAGTATCATACCACTAGACCACAGAGCCATGTATGGTATTATCACAGATTTTCACCCACCAGATACATTCTCTCATACAACAAACGCCCTCGCAATCAGTGGAGGCTTAACAAGTCAGAATAAATTCCAACTTTAATTCGCAACGGTTTTTTAAATAATATTGTGTATATGTAAATCAATGATGTTGCGTAGCACTGTGTAAATTATATATAAATCATACTGTAAATTATAGAAACAGTGCTCATATTCGGAACATGATCTCATAATCGCGTCGAGCATAGCTCATTGGCGAAAGTTCCATATTTTTTAGTTGTATGAAAAAATGTCTCTGGCTGGATTCGAACCTGCAACCTCTCGCTTACAGGGCGAGTATCATACCACTAGACCACAGAGCCATATATATATATATATAAGCTCTGCTAACTTTTCTGGCTGTTTAATTTATCGTTTTGATTTAGCTTTTCGCTTTTTATTTTTGTATCTCCATTGAGATCCAGCCACTGATACCCACAGCATTGTCATTTTTTTCAGTAATTTGCCTTTTGATTTATATATATATATATATTGCACTGATGAAGGACTAGTGTTGCCCAAAAGCTCTGCTAACTTTTCTGGCTGTTTTACTTCTCGTTTTGATTTAGCTTTTCGCTTTTATTTTGTATCTCCATTGGGATCCACCCACTGATACCCACAGCATTGTCATTTTCAGTAATTTGCCTTTGGATTTATATATATATATACACTTTTTAAGGCTGTTGTGAACATGAATAATCTTATTAATTCATGGTTTGGCTAGTTTCTTGCTGTAATTTTCTGAAGAAAAAGTCATATGGGATTATAGAGTGTTAGATTTTGATCAGGTAGTCAACAAACTTATAGGCAAACATAGAGCAGATGAGAATTATTGATGGAAGCTAGGTCATTAAAAAAGGCAGTGCTCCAACTTTGGAGGCGGAGTAGAACAGTTATAGAAGACGTGCATAAACAAGTTGATTTTCAAACGCGATTAGTCAACAATCGCATAGAAATTAATTCTCAAAATTGTTATAAAAGCTTAACATGCATTAGAGCATGTTAATTATCACCATTATATCACTTTTCTGTTAGCTAATTCCAAGTCAAGTAAATTTATTTGTAAACATATAAACACTTTACATTGAAATGAACGATTTCGACTAACAACAAATAAATAGGACTTGAACTACATGTAATGGTGAAACTATCCCTGCCGGACACAATCCCGATATTTTTAGAACTGGTTTCAGGGTTGGTGAAACTATCCCCGCCGGACACCATCCCGATATTTTTAGAACTGGTTTCAGGGTTGGTGAAACTATCCCCGCCGGACACAATCCCGATATTTTTAGAACTGGTTTCAGGGTTGGTGAAACTATCCCCGCCGGACACCATCCCGATATTTTTAGAACTGGTTTCGGGGTTGGTGAAACTATCCCCGCCGGACACCATCCCGATATTTTTAGAACAGGTTTCGGGGTTGGTGAAACTATCCCCGCCGGACACCATCCCGATATTTTTAGAACTGGTTTCGGGGTTGGTGAAACTATCCCCGCCGGACACCATCCCGATATTTTTAGAACAGGTTTCGGGGTTGGTGAAAAACTAAACCCAGCCGTACACCATTCTGTTATTTCAAGGTTTCGGGGTTGGTGAAAAACTAAACCCAGCTGGACACCATTCTGGTATTTCAAGGTTTTGGGGTTGGTGAAAAACTAAACCCAGCCGGACACCATTCTGGTATTTCAAGGTTTTGGGGTTGGTGAAAAACTAAACCCAGCCGGACACCATTCTGGTATTTCAAGGTTTTGGGGTTGGTGAAAAACTAAACCCAGCCGGACACCATTCTGGTATTTCAAGGTTTTGGGGTTGGTGAAAAAACTAAACCCAGCCGGACACCATTCCAGTATTTCAAGTT
Source organism: Antedon mediterranea (assembly GCF_964355755.1). NCBI lineage: Eukaryota > Metazoa > Echinodermata > Crinoidea > Comatulida > Antedonidae > Antedon > Antedon mediterranea. Next base: position 17,896,948 of record NC_092676.1, read on the forward strand.
TTTGCGGAAAATGATGCATAATCAACCAATCAAATTACAAGAATACAATCAGATGTGTTAATATAATAAAATACACAAATAGAATCTTCTAATTTGATTGAACAATACACCTGTACTATTTTTGTTAATTTATTTATTCTTCATTACAGACATTATGACCATATAATTGTGTCCTGTCAAATATTTTACGGCGGAAGGGCACTGTGCAATCCTGTAGAGACGATGCAAGCACCTGTTGTTATTCGTTTCTTTGAAACAGTCAAATGGGACGATGAGTAAGTTAATTTCACTAGCCTGGATGAAGAATGGCATCCTAGTGATAGGACGTAGATTTTACTCGTCGACAGTTTAGATTAAGTGGACATTTACGTTGAAATGCCAGTGAATGTATGACGTAATGACCTTGGATCATCTGACCTTGTAATGTCTAGTAGCGCTAGTCCATGGACCTCCATCACACTGGGCCGGTGAAAGTACACAGTCTTAGGCCTATTGTGTAGCTTAGGCCTAGCCTATATCCTTATTTTTCAGAACTAAGGCTGGCGTCTTAGAGATGACCCTGTATATCATAAAAATGACGTAATAGGGTAGCAGTCAACAAAGTCGACATAAAATATAAATGTCCCTATTATTAAACCACTAAACAATCAATAATTCACAGTTTGTAAATATACAGTATTATAGGAAAATAACGCTTAGAAGAGAACGACGTTTCGACGACTTTGTGGGGTCTTTATCAATTCTAAAAAGCAACTAATTATATAACATAAATCATAACAAAAGACCTATTGTCTAACATCCTGTTAAATGAAAAGCTTAGCTTTTACAGAGTCACATTGTTAATTCAGATAGGTCTGTCTGATGTACAGCATTTCATAAATAAGACATTATTATTTTTATTTCAAGTATATGCCAAAATATGAACTATTTCTACTTGGATTAACAATCACATTATTATCCTTTAAATGCTGTTCTGTTATGTTTAAACATCAGTCAATTGGACGTGAAAATTAAAAAGTTCCAAATATTTACTGTTTGTCTTTCAGCATTGAAATACCTATTCCTGTATGTAACCTTCCTAGAGAGTCTAGGCTATGTCTGACAGTTCACGGTTGTCATTATGACAAGGTGGAAAGAACGACGCTAGGCTGGGTTGCTGTACCACTGTTTAACTACAAAAGGTACAGTACTATTGTGTGGCCATGTTTTATTTTTATATTGACGATATATTGTCTCCATAAAAAAATAGTTTTTTTTTTCAATTTGCCATTTTAACGTCACATAAACACTTCATAAAAAAAAGCTGGATCAAAAACAAATTATTTACCTGAAAAGAAATATAATTTCAAGCAAAAAATACTTCAATTGTCTGTCAGAAAATGGTTTCTTGTGAAATAATTATTTTTATGGTTTTTTTTCTATTGAAGTGAATAACTTCATTAAAACTACAAAATGAGGCTAAATAAAAGTCTGCTTTTATAAATCTTTATTTTTTGGAACAATACTTCTTTAAATTTTTATTTTATACTTTATATATAAATATATGTCATCAAGTTATAAACAATATTATATATATTTATTTATTCATTTCAATCATTAAATTCATTCAATAAATTATTCATTCAAAAATGTATTTTCAAACATTTACATTTATTTGACATATTCCAACTTCTTTTTCAAAATGTTTTTTTTTTTGTGCATAAACCAAATTTAATTTAGATACTAAAATGTTGTTTTAAAAGTGGTTTTAATTTGATTACTGTTTTACTTACCATGTTATGAAATGTGGTTGCATAATCAATCAATTGGTGCCAAGTAAATTTATTTAACATTTAACAAATTTTGAATAATACTAAACTTTGGCAAGAGTGAGTACTATTGAAACATTTTGTGCTCAGAAAAGGGTTGCTTTCAAGAATATTATCATTATTAAACAGACTTGTAGAGTTGGATCCAGCAAGGTAGCACTTGCGGTGCATGCTTCCCCTTTAACAGATACAATGAAGTTATGAACTAATTTTTGATGTCTGTATTTGACCTGTTTTAAAAATCCTGGATCCTAAAAGATAAAAAAAGGAGCCAGAAAAATTACTATACGAGTCACAATTTGGAAGAGTTAACCTTTGTGTTACATATTTTGTAAAACCATTTATCTGCCGCGATGATCAATGTGACATTCAGCAACAAAGTGTGTATTTATTAACAAAATGCTAAACAATGTGATAATTAATACCAGGAACTTTCCACTGCAGTGTATATTATGATTATTAATTTTTTCTTCTACACGATGTGTCTAGAATTAAATTGGATAGTTCACACAAATCTGTGTTGTTCAGGTCAGTGTGTTTGTTGGATATTTGTGCATGTTAGTTTAATTCAACAATGTATTACTTTGGGTTTTTTTTAGTATTTTGCACTTATTTTTTGTTGAACTCTGACTCTGTATGCAATTCTGAAGAAAAAACAAACAATATTGCATTTCAAAATAGGTGTATTAAATGATACAGTCAACTCTCTCCTGGACTACTGTAAGGAAAAAAATCTTTCCTTTTAACAAATTAAATTAAGCTTATGGCGACTTGGAACTGAAAGCTATTAAACTCAACTGAGAACTAGTTGCGCTAGAGCACTAAGAATAACTCATGTTGACTTTTAAGAGCAAATTAACAGAACTGAACTGAATGTAACTGGAAAAATCCAGTGTATGATCAGTGCTTATGTCGACATGCAAGATTTTAACCTGTTTGTTTAGCCATACATTGCATGTAGCACAATTCGTAATTGAAAGAGGGCGTTGTGCACGAGCTCTTATGTCGGCATCTAGCTGATCACAACTTTCAGTTCTGGAAATGTTCAAATTACTTGAGTTACTGTACTTGAGGTTCTAAAGACAATTCTGGTTTTCAAAAAGTTTCATAAGAGTTGACTATTGGCTATTAATTGCCCTATTGTGAAATGTTTATTACCATTACCACTTTTACATCGTCTAGCAAATTTAAACATGCAGTACTGGGGCGTACACGATACAAAACAGGTGACGCCCCTAAAGTCAGGGTTTCTAAGCGATGTGAAAGTTGTATATCATTATCAATGTGCATGAGTTGTTACCCCGTATTTTTTAACACTTTAAATGTCGGTTTGTTTTTTTTTACACATTTGAATGCACGTTTCTGCTTTTATTTCTAATTGCTTGTCTTGTGTTTTTTAGTTATTAGTACGTTACGTTATGATTTAGATAAGAAAATAAAGCACAACATAACATACTAATTATAACCTTTTACCATAGGTAAACAAACTTTTGAAACTTCCACCCTAATTTCAAGCAAATAGATGAACATTCAACATTATCTGAACTGGGCATTCTGTAGATGTTGTCTAAAATATTTCAGCTTGCCAATTTATTTGGGATTTCCCCTAATCCCTTTTCTTATTTTAACTTGTTACCCATTCTAATATAGAACCTTGGGTTATTAGCCAAAACAATGTTCATAGACAGTACTATGTTGTTGTTGTAGTCTTACTAGAACTTGTATGTATTCGTAATTTTGTTATTCTAATATAACAGTGTTTCTGGTAGGTATACTTTTTATCATAAAATAGAATTAAGATGTTCTTAAATGTGTATTTTCCTTTTTTGTTGATTTAGATACATTTGAAATATTAGATACAACTGAAGTTACAATGTTCATTTTAAACCTATTCTTTTTACACTAATTTGTCTAAATTCGATAAGATACATCAAGACATTTTCTAAGAGGAAAAAATCTTTTCCTAAATTTACATTAAATTTACCATTAGAGGTTTTCTTGAATGTTTGCATTATCTTCTAAATAGTTAACTTTTGATTTGTGACAAAACCTAGAAACTATCTCCGTCAAGTAAATTAATTGTGCTCATGTGGGGACATTTAGGGGATGTTAGGATACTCAAACTAGTTACATCAAGTTAATTAATTGTGCTCATGTGGGGACATTTAGGGGATGTTAGGATACTCAAACTAGTTACATCAAGTTAATTCATTGTGCTCATGTGGAGGATGTTAGGGGACTCAAACTAGCTCCGTCAAGTTAATTCAATCATTGTGCTCATGTGGGGACATTTAGGGTATGTTAGGATACTCAAACTAGTTACATCAAGTTAATTCATTGTGCTCATGTGGGGACATTTAAGGGATGTTAGGGGACTCAAACTAGTTACATCAAGTTAATTAATTGTGCTCATGTGGGGACATTTAGGGGATGTTATTGAACTCAAACTAGTTACATCAAGTTAATTCATTGTGTTCATATGGGGACATTTAGGGGATGTTAGGGGACTCAAACTAGCTCCGTCAAGTTAATTCAATCATTGCGCTCATGTGGGGACATTTGGGGATGTTAGGGGACTCAAACTAGTTACATCAAGTTAATTCATTGTGCTCATTTGGGGACATTTAGGGGATGTTAGGGGACTCAAACTAGTTACATCAAGTTAATTAATTGTGCTCATGTGGGGATGTGCTTCCTCACTTGATTTTTGTACACACTTTTGGTGGATACTACATCCAATGATAAAATGTGCTAGGTTTTCACAAATCGGAAGCTCCCTATTATCATTCAATTCTCGGTACTGTATCCAGATTTCTTCAATTTCATAAGAAAATTTAGTGATACAGCATCACATGTGTATCGCCTAGTTTTATAAACCATAACCTAACCCTTAACGTAACCTTCCATGATACAGCATCTCATGTGTTACACATGTATCGCCTAGTTTCATAAACCTTAACGTAACCTTCCATGATACAGCATCTCATGTGTTGCACATGTATCGCCTAGTTTCATAAACCATAACCTAACCCTTAACGTAACCTTCCATGATACAGCATCTCATGTGTTACACATGTATCGCCTAGTTTCATAAACCTTAACGTAACCTTCCATGATACAGCATCTCATGTGTTGCACATGTATCGCCTAGTTTCATAAACCTTAACGTAACCTTCCATGATACAGCATCTCATGTGTTGCACATGTATCGCCTAGTTTTATAAACCATAACCTAACCCTTAACGTAACCTTCCATGATACAGCATCTCATGTGTTACACATGTATCGCCTAGTTTCATAAACCTTAACGTAACCTTCCATGATACAGCATCTCATGTGTTGCACATGTATCGCCTAGTTTTATAAACCATAACCTAACCCTTAACGTAACCTTCCATGATACAGCATCTCATGTGTTACACATGTATCGCCTAGTTTCATAAACCTTAACGTAACCTTCCATGATACAGCATCTCATGTGTTGCACATGTATCGCCTAGTTTTATAAACCATAACCTAACCCTTAACGTAACCTTCCATGATACAGCATCTCATGTGTTACACATGTATCGCCTAGTTTCATAAACCTTAACGTAACCTTCCATGATACAACATCTCATGTGTTGCACATGTATCGCCTAGTTTCATAAACCATAACCTAACCCTTAATGTAACCTTCCATGATACAGCATCTCATGTGTTACACATGTATCGCCTAGTTTCATAAACCTTAACGTAACCTTCCATGATACAGCATCTCATGTGTTGCACATGTATCGCCTAGTTTCATAAACCATAACCTAACCCTTAACGTAACCTTCCATGATACAGCATCTCATGTGTTACACATGTATCGCCTAGTTTCATAAACCTTAACGTAACCTTCCATGATACAGCATCTCATGTGTTGCACATGTATCGCCTAGTTTTATAAACCATAACCTAACCCTTAACGTAACCTTCCATGATACAGCATCTCATGTGTTACACATGTATCGCCTAGTTTCATAAACCTTAACGTAACCTTCCATGATACAGCATCTCATGTGTTACACATGTATCGCCTAGTTTCATAAACCTTAACGTAACTTTCCATGATACAGCATCTCATGTGTTACACATGTATCGCCTAGTTTTAAAAACCATAACCTAACCATCTACCTAAAATTACACGATACAGGCACCACATGTGATACACATTAAATACTGAATTTTCTATGATACTGGGAAAATATTGTCATATGTATATATTACAACACTAAAGAGGAATAATAATAATTGATACAGCACCGAGCTGTTGTTATATTTCTTTAAAAATATCATTAAATTGTTTGTACAGTCAACTCTGACTACCAGACTCTCTAAAAACCAGAAACTCTCCCAAAACTAGAGACTTTTATTGATGTCCAAAAAGTTTCAAATTCTTTTTTTTACAATTAAAAACACAAAATTTCGAAAAACCAAACATATTAGACCAGCTCAAGGGTATTTGACTTTATTACAATCATTTGAAATATTTAGATTTACTTAATAATTCAATGGTTTTTATTAAATAGTGTCCTTCTGAATGGAGACAATTTGCTAGGCTTGTGGCCAGACACTAATAGTAACCCAATTGGAACATGTGCTTCAAATATCATGGATCCATCTAGTGTTATTTTACATGTGAGTATACCTTTTGATGTTTTGTCAGATACACATAGATTGTCAGTGATACCAAAAAGTAACACTAATCAAAAAAATAAAAATACACTGTTACTTACCAAAGTAGCCCAGGCAAAGCAGCAGTCACAAGACTATTTATTATTTCTTTATTCTGATATAAAAATCAATAGGATAAATACACAAAAAAGTACCGAGACGGCAAACTTAAGCGTACTACTAAGCGTAAAACAACAAAACATACTGTAGCTAACTAGGCCTATACTTCTTACTTGATTTTTGTTTAGATTGAATTTCCATCAAGCACCAACAATATCATCTTTCCACCAGTGAAGACCAAACCTAATACTAACCTGCAAGGCTTAAGTGCTCTCTCTGTTGAGGAAGAAGAACGCATCAACAACATCCTCAAGAAAGATGTACTCTCCAGGTATTCAACTTTGTTTCACAAGGATAGCTCTAACAGCTGTACTACATCAGTATAGCCGACTTTAAGAGGCCCTCTATACACAATTATACAAAAAGACGTTCAAATTCACATACAGATTTAAAAAAAACTGATGTGAAAGAAAATAATAATAAAATCTATACAAATGACAAAACGGCAACAAATAGTTATTCATAGTTTGTATTTGAGTTATATCAATTGACCTATTTTGATTTGTAAATCTTTATATTTTGTTTAAATCATAAACTTTAATTAACACAAACATGTTGATTTTTTACATACTCTACCAAAAACTCAATGGAAAAAAAATACTCAACATGAGTAAAAAAGTCTTCATTGATGAGATACACTAATTGATCATTAAATAAAAAATGCACACTTTTATGTTATCTTCTAGACTGGATGAGGGTGATGCCCATTTCCTTTGGGCTAAACGCAGATACTGCTACGAGATACCAACAGCCTTGCCTAGGATCTTACAGGTAGCTAGTAGCTGGGCCTACACCAATCTGTCGGACATCTATTCAATGTTAGCCAGCTGGAAGGCAATGCCTCCTGTTGAAGCATTGCATTTGCTCAACCCAGAGTGAGTAGAAAATGTAGTCTACAAAACTGAATATGCTAACTTTTTTACTTTGACATGATTCAAACTTTATTATTGATTATATCAAAATTGATATTAATACATACATGTCAACACTCCCGTTTTGTTTACTGCCTTACAAATTTTCGATATTTAAGCCATTGTACGACCATCTACGCTCGTGATTTTTTATATTTTTTGTTCAAAAGGAAAGGGGATAGCAACCACATGATACCACACTCTGAACTCCTTTACCTCTCTTGGTTTCAATAATAGATGGAGGGCACTGTTGACCTTATAAAAAATACAACCTCCCGTTTTTTAACTTCAGATGTTGTCATGTATGTTAAAAACCACCAAAACGTTGTCATGGAATAGAAGGATGTGCATTGAATTAATATTACCTCTTGTTGCTAGGTCATAGGCCAATGCAAATCAAAAGCTCCCTATTCATATTAACATTGATTTTTGTAGTTTTGCTGATAAGGAAGTTCGTACCTTAGCAGTCAGTTGGATCAGGTCAATGACTGATGATGACCTTTGTGACTATTTACCACAGCTGGTTCAGGTAAGGATGTGCAGAATTGACAGGATAAACTAATTTTTGGTTGTAACACCTTTTACACTCATCTCCTTTACAACCAGTGCAGAAATAATTAACCAAACTAAAAAATTAAGTATAACACTTTGGTTTGAAAAAAAAATTTATATCTTTTGTAGGCCTATACATATATTATGGTAAAATAAATATCATCAAAATCAGTTTAAAGTCTGCTACCTACCTTGTCATCTGCCAATTGGCAGGTCCATGACAGTCATTTTCTTCCACTCTTCTCTATTTAATGCCTTACCCTTAGTTGGTAATATTTGTTTCCATTTTTAAGTCTATCCAGTAGCATTTTTCTCTTCCTTCCTCTACCTGCTTTTCCATCGTATCTACCCTCCATTTCTAATACTGTTTTAAAATTTTTAATATTTCTAAAATCTGCTAAGAGATTTAAAATGTAAGGCTGATTTCATAGACTTTTGAATAGTGGTGGTTGAAATGTTGAAGTTAGTCCAAGACCGAGATTTATACGAAATTTGTTCTGGTACTTGTAAGGTTTTAGAAATGACAATTACCAAACGTTACTGGTCCAAATTATCATTTCAGGCACTGAAATATGAAAGTTACCATGATTCAGCTTTAGCCAACTTTATCATTAAACGATCAATGACAAATGTGCGTATTGCACATTACCTATACTGGTGAGTACTATTACATTTATTACTATTTACTATTAAAATACATGTAACATTTAGAATTTACAATTTTGAGTCAAATCATTTGAAGGAAATTTTAAAAAGATATTTAATGAAATCTCACTTTTTTTGGGCTTCTTTATAATGGTTTAAGAACTACTTCTTTTTTTCTGAGTCAGATGGAATTAAGTGGTGTTTGATTTGTACTGTACTTCCATTAAAACATTAAGGTCATTAAGGTCATACAGTAAATTGCCAAGTCTTTTTATACCAACAAAGAGTCATTCCTGAAATATAACAATAATAGCCTCATCACACACAAAACCAGTTCCCTAGACACCAGCGGTAGGCACTCTTAGGCTAAGGGAAATCTTTATATAATTGTATACAATACTGTTACTACAGTATGTCTGGCTGTATTTTACTGTTAGCTGTTCATCGTTCTTCTGTTGTCACACAAACAAAAGTACTTAATTGCTAAACCAAATTCTAAGTTTTTCTTTTTGATGACTATTGTTAACAACTTTGCCTTTTTTAGGTATTTACGTGATGGCTTGGCAGATAATCAATTCAGGGTACGGTTTCAAATGGTTTTAGGAGCGTTACTGTGCACATGTGGTAAAGCATTGCGAGACCAATTCCACTATCAAGATGATCTCATTAAGAATTTAACATTGATAGCAGATGGAATCAAGTCTGCCAAGGATCCCGCAAGAATGGTAGGTAACCATTGTGTGATACAAGGAAGACCAGTCCTGTGCTACCATCAATAAATAGCCTAAAGTTAAACTAAAACTGTATATTAATATACTTTATATGCCGTTATTTTCGCGGTGGTTTTATTTTTAACTCGCGAAACTAATATTGACAATTACGTAAAACCAGCCACAAATTGAAAGATTGTAATTTAATTTTCCACTAAAATGGCAGACTGATCGACTAGCAATGAATATTTAACAGTTTGATGGAACAAACAACATTTAATGTATTGCATAATACTTATGTCATCAATTTCTTGTCATTTAAAAGAGTGTATTACAAGCATCGTTAGCTGACCTTTCCAAGAAAATGGTTAAGGAGCTTCGTTTACCAACCTCACCAAGTTTAGACGTTAACGGTATCAACATTAAGGTAAACTTATCTTCCCGTTCAAGGGACAATATGTTTATATCTTTTATGTTTATGCTGAACACCCCAAGGCGTTACTTGTACTGGAGGGTTTTTAGGCAGGTATTATTTGAGGGGAGTCCAAACCATGTTTTTTCAAAGCCAGTGTTTACTCGAAACAGGGTGTGTATAAATATGGTAGATTAAAAACTAGTTATTAATTATTTTGAATTTTGTTTAAATTTGTCTAGGCTTGTTCATATTACCCATCATTTACAGTGCCTTTGAAGCTATCATTTTACAATATGGATCTTCTAGGAGGTGATATTATTACTATATTCAAGGTAAGATCTATGTTATTATTTTTTTGTGAAAAAAAGTTGAGTATCAACGTGACGCTGTTGACCAAAATATATAGTCTAACATAATTAAAGGATGATCATAAAATTTGTTCATTTAAATTCGTATGATAGTATAGTCTTTTCTGGTCCGCTTATTTCGAAATGAAAATCTCTTCAACTGTCAAGAACAAAACATAACGTAAATAACGTAAAAGCAGATAAAAAATGCAAATTCACACAATTTAATTACAAAAACACAAATGGCAATTGCCAACATATCTATAAATAGAAAGAGAGACAACATTATTGTATTAGTTGTTAAAACATTATTAGCAATTGTCTTGTGTTTGAAATGTGTATTAAGTTGTTTTTATTTGGAACACCATTGAATACACCATACTTTAATGAATATAATGAATATTGGGTAAAGTAACACACACAAGTTACATCTTAATCTGTTGCTCTATGCATAGGCTGGTGAAGACATGCGACAAGATATGTTGATAATGCAGATGATCCGAATCATGAATAAGCTGTGGCTGTCAGAGGGATTAGACATGAGGATTATTACATTTACATGTTTAGCAACGGGAAAAAATCAAGGTACTTTTATGCTAAGAATTTTTAAATAAATTGGCTAGAGAGTTGACTTCAATTTTAGGGCAGTACAAGGAACCAAAGAATATGGTAGCAGTAATCAGCCATTTGATTCGCTAATCAAGCCTGTGATAACGTATTCTTTATGATTCAAAATGCATTTACCAACAATTTGTTTAATTTATTGCGATTAAGAATGTAATTAGTTCTATGAAAACATCACTTTGCAAATAAAAGTTCATTTTGAAAGTTTGCATGTGTATACTAGGTTTATAGTATACAAATATTGAATGTTTCATCTAAGCCCCTTTCTCACAGAGCTGAGTGCCAGGAATATTGCGGGAATATACCATTACCATGCCGGTATGGTTTTCTGTGAGAACGTAACGCCGTTATATTCCGGGGTACCTGTCGAGGCTTCAGACACCTTGCGCGGTCAAGTGTATCGCTTTGGCGCCGATTCAATTCAATTAACAATAATAATGTCGAACTGGAGGGATAATGAGATAAGAGAGCTGCTTAAAATAAGGGGACAAGAAGAAATTTGTAGCATAATCTATAGCAGGCCTATGCCATATCCTTGTAAATTGTACAGCCTTCTAAGGTGTTTTACAGATTGCCGATGACGGCTAATTAATTGCTGTACCTGTATAATATATGCACAATATACTGTACATAGCTAGTATTGCATAAATATGCTATAAAGGAAGATAATAATCTGTAACCTAACATTCGCCGACATATATCCCTAGACAAAAATAATAACAATAAAGGACGCCCTCAATAATTATTTTGTCAGAGACTTTTTATTGGCCGAATATGCCCGACTCCTTTCTCACAGAAAGCCGGTATATACCGGTTATATTTCCGGCACGATAGTCCGATGAGAATGGGTATATGCCGGTAACGATACCGGCACGACGCCAGCACTGTACCGGTATATTGCAGACACATCTGTGAGAAAGGGGCTCTAGAGAAGGTATTTACCTCTTTAGCCTACTGACCGCATATTTGATTTGTTTTTTGTTTTTTTTTATGTAGTTTAATTAGCAATTTTACTGTCACTCAGTGGAGCAAAATTGCAAGCAGAGATCTCCATTGTTGTTAGGGTGGTCCGTTCTCCTAGTTCTACCGACAAATAGTAATTTGCTGCGCTCTCGCTGGGGCATGTGGAAGGAATTGTTATGCTGCTATCTGGTCTTCCGCTGAATAATAATAAAAATATGAATACTCTGTGCTATGTAGAGCTTTTGATAGGGCACATGTTTTTTTTTATTATGTGACCCACAATCGTCCAATCAAATGACCGGAATCTATTTAGGTATTATATTTTATAATAATTGTACAAATGCTATTAATCAAGGAGTAGGTATAGATTGTTTTTGTATACATTTTTCATTTTATATAGGTATGATTGAGGTTATCCAAGATGCAGAAACGTTAAGAAAGATCCAGGTAGAAAATGGAGTGACTGGTTCATTCAAGGACAAACCACTGACTGAATGGCTTCAGAAACACAATCCAACAGAGCTGGAATTTACTAAGGTACTATAATATAAATATTGCCAGCTTAGAGATGAAATATAAGATTTGACATCCCCAAGGGAATGATATTTTGCTCTCGGGAATATATTTTCCGAAGCATGTAGCACTGAGAGAAATATATTTCTTGAGAGCGCAGTGCGTACCTTCAGTATTTACCAATCACTATCAATCAACCGTCTTTCATCATCTAGGGAGGACTAATAACAAATGAGGGCTCTATGTATGCATAGTTTAAATAGTTTAGTTGATTAATTCCTTCAAGCAAGTTGCGTGGCGCAGCGAGTAAAAAGTCTTGTGATCATGTGGACTAATCTTTGCGAGTTCAAGTCTCAGTAGATGACTTACTCGCCAAACGCGAGTGTTGCCACAGGAAAATAACACAGTCAATCATTGTACTCGAGAATTTACTGGATTTTATATGTTTAATGACAGGGACACGATAATCACGTGAAAAATGACTCGGTCAATATCATCGTACTCGAGGAAATATAAACATAACAGGGTTAACATTTTTAAAATGCAAAATAAGTCTATCCATTGGTTTCAGTTTCAGTTTTTTTTTTTTAAATTTTTATATTATGATTTCAAATGGGTGTGTATAAATGGAGATTTGTTTATTTCTTGTTTATTTTAATATCATAATATGTTATACTGTATGATGATTGTATTTAGACAATAATTAAGATACCTTTACACATCTTTTCTTACATACTAATGTTTCCATATTCTTAGTTACTGTATCTATCTTATCCTTTGTTATTCTACAGTTCTTGATGCAGATCATAATATTACATTATGAATTGTGAATGTGATTTTTTTGTCTTTAACCTTTTCATTTCTGTTTAAAGGCTGTTGAAAATTTTACTTTTTCCTGTGCTGGTTACTGCGTAGCTACATATGTTCTGGGAGTTGGTGATCGTCATAATGACAACATCATGGTCACAAAGACTGGTCACATGTTTCATATTGATTTTGGCAAGTTTCTTGGCAACGCTCAAATGTTTGGAAATATCAAACGGTTAGTTGAAATAATTAATATCATTTAAATATTACAATATTTTATTTGATATATCTGTTTTTATTTTGTTATCTTTGTCGTTGATGTAATTGAAAATCCCTTTCATCTGTGATTGTAAGGTGTTATTGAACTTGAAATTGAACAACAAAAGATTAAAGAATTTGTAAAGTTTGTAACAATAATTTAGTAGAAAACAAGTGTCATTTTGTATTACAATATCCATTTATATAATAATTTAAGAAATCCATTACTTCAATCTTTTTACTTTAAATTCCCTACAGTTGAAAAATATCATTTTATTAATGTCAAGTAAAAACATATATTTTAATCTTGTTAAGTTCATTTACTTTTCTTATAAAAAACACACAAAAGTTTATTTTATTGTAATTATTTATATTGTTGTGTTTGGGCCAATGGCCTATGTATATAATAAATGTCCTAGGCACTGTTCCTAGGAAAGAAAGTCATATCTACTACAGTAGCTAGCTGAAAAGTATGTTTTTTTTTGTTTTTTTTTTTACAAATAGTCAAACGTTTATTATCTTTATTGATCTCTCAATCCACAACCCCACTTATTGTTAACAATTGCAATAACAGTGTTTAAATTATGATAATGAACAATTAGCTTGCTAAGGAAACGAATGAATCAAAATAAGAATTTAACATTTTTATTTGTTTTACAATTTTACCATTTTTATATTCTTTAAATTTAAGTGAAGTGACTAAATCGAGGCTGGACTAAATGATATCAGAGGTCTATCTGTAAATATTTGATACATTCTATCATTTCTAAATAAAAAAAATTAAGTAAATCATTTTTACATGATCTTGTTATTCTCACACAATTTCAAAATTATTTTGTAAAATCGCCTAGCCTGTCTTACATAAAATTCTATTCAACTTTTTTAATTGATCTTATTTGTGTCTAAATACTTTAGACTACTTTTAGTTTTACTTCCTCAAATATACAATAAACATGTTAGTTCGTTTGATTGATACACATAACACCAAAGTATGTTTTTTATGAACTTAACAGATTCATGAAACTTAAATTGCTAGAATTGTGTTTAATTGTACTTAACAGAACTTAAATGCCAAATTATGAACTCAACTAAATAAAAAACTTTTTATTTCAGAGACCGTGTACCTTTTGTACTGTCATCTGACATGGCATATGTGATCAATGGGGGCGACAAACAGAGTAGTAAATTTCAAGACTTTGTCGATGTTTGTTGCGCTGCTTTCAATCTAGTTCGTAAACATGCAAACCTATTTTTCAATCTCTTTGGTTTGGTAAGTTTTTTTTTTCTTTTGGAAACAATTTTATTATTACTATAGTATATGTAATAAAAAGGAGGTTTACTACAGTAAAAGCCCTCTTTTGAGGCATCTAATTAAGGGGAAACTTGTTGGATTTTGAAGGGGGTTATGGGGGTTCTTCTGTAGTTGAATATTTTCAATATATAATTTAATTTAATTTATAATTTGAATACTAACAAATGTGTGTGTGTTTTCAAAGTCTAATACCGACCTAAAATCTAGCTGTCGAGAATAAGAACCACAATTATCAAAATTTATTGAAATTATTTGAAATCTATAAAGAAAATGACTGTAATTGTGTTAAATTTAATTTACCTCTAAATAACGCCTTCTACAAGAAAGGAGATTAGAGAGATGACAGCTGGAGTGAGTGGCGGCCAATTCATGTTCTACTCTGTTTAATAAATAGTTTTTAAATGAGAAATCTGAAAAAAGTGGGAATCATTTAGGAATTCATGTATAAAATAGAGATGCATATTTGATCATAAACATTCTAAATATATCCTATTAGATGCTGAATTCTGGTATAGCTCAATTATGCCGAGTAGAGGATCTTCAGTATGTGCACAATGCTTTGAAGCCTGAAGCTAGTGATGCAGAAGCTACTGGCATGTTTACAAGGTATCCCTTTTTTCATTCATCACATCTCCCTACTGTCAACTGTGTATGTAATTTATTATCAGCTTGGTTGACCATTTGCCTAGTTCTCTGTGCCAATAGACAAAATAAAGGCACATGTTGGACCATGCTCCTAGTTCTCTGTGCCAATAGACAAAATGTTCCACACCAACCATTGAGCTTGACACGATCAATAGATACTAATTTATGTACATTATTCATCATTTGTTCTTTATTTCCACATACATCACATATACATACATGTACAGTTCCGACTACATATCATGTACCATAATTTTGGCACATGTAAAATGTGTGTAATCGCCGCAAGCCTGTATTTGCTGTGTGGACCATGACATCATCACATTCACTAGAGGATGAATATTTTAAGATTTGTGCACCCTAAAAAATAAATAAAAATAAAAAACATTATATGTAATTAAGTATAAATATAAATATAAATAAGTGTATACAAATGAATAATAATAATAATATAGAAGTGTGTCAAAGTGGTATTTACTAACCATATTATGTTGATACGTTAATATTTCAGATTAATTGAGGCCAGTTTAGGATCGAAAGCAACGCAATTCAATTTCTTTGTACATAACCTTGCACAGTTAAGGTTCTCATCCGTCAGTCCAGATGAGCTGTCGTTTGCACCAAAGAAGTACAGCTTGGCTACCGATGGCCGTATTAGCAATGCTTCAATTTTCGGTATTCAAAAACGTTATGACTCCGAAAAGTATTATGTAAGTAATTTGTAAGAATTTTTTTTTTTTAAACTCTGATATCATCGAATTTCATTTCAAAAAGACATTTATTTTCCTCCATAGCAATACAATACAAAATAATAAACAGAAATGGTAAGGTATATTAAAAATGAAAAAGATGATTGTTGGATATACAAAAGAAAAGTGAATTAAAGAAAATTGGCTATGGAGGAAGGCATAATCCCGAGAAGATGAGGAAATCTTGTGCTGGGTATGCCTATGCAAATAAAATGGATAATAAAATAAGAGTGAGCCATAGGAATGATGAGAGAACCATCACTTGTATAGCTTCAAGACTTAACATGCTGCCTAGGCTTACAGTGCTTTGCTCTAAAAAAAAAAAGAGCTAAATTCCAGATTTCTTTTCATTTTAATATTAATGAGAACTAGTCAAGTTTAACCATATTATTTTTTATAAAAATTCTGACAAAAATAATTCTAGGTTCATCCAAGATAGCAAAGGATCTCAGGATTAACCAGGATATTTGCTTTAGTTATAGCTTTTAAAAACCAATTTATTTTCAAGTTTTATGTTTTGTTAGTGCGAAATGATACTGTAATACCAACCATTTACTTTAAACAATAAATACTAATTTAAGAAAACCGATAAAATTCACTATTGCATACTGTTTATTTAGGTTTACATAACGCGAGTTCAACGTGAACGCTCAACCGTTCCAACCTTCATCTTCCGACGCTTCAGCGAGTTCCATGAATTAGAGCAGAAATTAGCAATGCTACATCCAGACTGCAATCTGCCACCTCTGTCCTCCCGTGTGCTGTTTGGACGAACACATGTTAAGCAGGTTGCAGAGAGGCGCAAGGTTGAGATAGAACAGTTTCTCTCTCACTTGTTTAGAGCTCCAACAGCAATATCTGAGGTACTATAGAAAATGTTATTTTATTTATTCGACTTCTCACTAAAATGTGTTTTTTCATATGTAAATGTTATGTGTGTGTTCAGAGGAACAATAAAAACAAACTCCTTTTAGTTGAAGGCACACACCTAATACAATGGTTTTCAATTATTTTCTTCAATTTATTAAAGACAAACATGATTATTATTGTTTCTTGCCATCTATTTTTACAGTCTGATTTGGTGTATACGTTCTTCCATCCTTTGATTCGAGATGAAAAAGATGCAAACAAGGCATCATCAGCAAAACTCAAAGGTAAGTTAGTAGTAAAGAGACGGTGTAATTTTTAGTCAATCCATGCAAAATGTTATGTTCAATTTGTTTGGCAAACAAAAAAATTGAGTAGTCAGTGCTATATGCAGCAGCAACAGCCATTTGCATTTGAATTTAAGATTGATAACACAAACAACCCTTTTTCAGGTGATGCTGAAAATGACAAACATGTAGTGGCAGGTCAGGTCGGAGGTCAAGTCAAATTGTCTGTTCATTATAACAACAATGCCCTCTTTATAATGATCATGCATGCTAAAGATTTAGTAAGTACCATACATTGTAGTAATTAATTGAAAAACAATTTTTACTCGGGGTACCCGAGTCTAGTACTTAATCATTTTCTCCTTCTCTTCCTCCATCTGGACACTATTGAGTAAAAAGTGCGATTTTTAAAGTACTACTCCTCCCTTATTCGTTATAGTATTGAGCTGGGATTTGGCATGAACATACTACAGGGACATGTCCTCAAAGCTATAGAGCCGGATTTTTAATTTTTTGTTAATTAATTTGTTTAATTAAGAAGCCACAATGTGTGACACACACCACAGCGTTATGTAGTTATATGGTTATATGCGGATTCTTGGCGTAGTGGTTATCACGTTTGCTTAACACGCAGAAGGTACCTGGTTCTAGCCCGGACAAAACCTTTTTCTTTTACTTTATGGTGAAAAGTACTGTATACGCAATATGATAATTATACAGAGTATATTTTATTTTTATTATTTTTTAAAATACTTATTTTGTGTAATCGGTAATTATCACTTTTACACATGTTTATTTTGCTTTGTGCTTATTACCATTTATTTGTAATTTAAATGGATTAAAAAACTTTCTGTAACCCACATTTTTAATGTAAGAGGTTTCGTAGTGTAGTGGTTGTCAAGTCTGCTTAACACGCAGAAGGTCCCGGTTCGAGCCCTGGCGAAACCTATTTTTCTTTACTTTCTAACTGTATACGTCTGTATACAGCTTCTTTCGCTGTACCCCGAGTATTGCACATTCGTGCTTGTTTTTAAATGAAGATGGTTTTTATAATTATTTTTATATTAAATATTATGAGTCTTTTATTGTTGTTAACCTTTATAACGTCAAAGTAAACTTTGTTAGCATTACCATTCATTATCAATATCATCATTGTCAATATCGCAAATCAATATCTCATTAATTAGCACACTACCAACATTGACATCTGTATCATTGCAATATCATCATCTTTAATATCACATTACTTTAACACCCTGTACACCCACATGCTTATCATAATTTCATCATCATAAATATCGCAACTAGCATACTGTTTACCAGTATTGACAACCACACCTCATGTTTATTATTAATTTCACAATTATTAACACAATGTTGACTGGCATTAACATTTATGCAGATATGAAAAGGGTTTAAGTCACCATCATCGTTTTCTTGAAAATCTTCAGCCAATAATTTGAATATCAATATATCCTTTTTTTTTTTTAAATTTCAGCTTACTCCTGATGGCACCGAGCCAGACCCTTATGTAAAAACATACCTGCTGCCTGATGACCAAAAGCTAACAAAAAGAAAGACCAAAATTATTAAGAAATCTTTCAACCCTACTTTTAATGAAATGGTAAGATAACACATGGTAATCATGTAAACAGTAAAGATAAGAAAATATCCACTCCAAAATTACCTGAAATATATGATAACAATAGTGCATACTGTAAATCTGCCTACACTTATATATATAATTTTCCTATATAAAAATTGTCCCAACCCCCTCCCCACAAGCCACCCCATACTATGTAACAAGTGAATGTGAGTTTAGTTTCAATAGTTGAAAACCCGATTCAAATCCTGTTGAGGATGTTCTTATAAAATTTTATTTCTTTAAATAGTTTATTGTCGATTTTGACCTTTGACCCTTCCCCTTAAAACTTATACTGTACTACCACTACAGTAGATGATGATCATTGAAGCCAAACCTGGCAAGATTCGGATAAAAAGTGTGGCCTGTAGATGGTAAAGGTGTATAAATAAATGGTTATTTTGTGGGTTGTGGATTTTGACCATCTCACTCTTCAAAATTGAATTCCGTCGAGATTTTAGCTCATAGATCATTGTGGCTAAAAACTGTGGCCTTTATGCGGTTCACAAAAAAACAAACATACATGTTGAAAACATAACCTGAGGTAACAATGTATTAAATATATAGAAATGAAATTAGTAAAATGTTTGTTTTTCAGCTTGTGATGAACATGCCATGGGATGAGGTACTAAAAAGAACTCTGCATTTAACAGTTTGGAATAGTGATTACTTAAAAGAAAATACGTTCATGGGAGGTGTTGACATTCCTCTGGAATCGCTTGACCTCTCACAAGAGATTGTCAAGTGGTATAACCTAAGCAATGTCACACGAAGGTGAGGCAAGCCCAACCTGACTGAATGATTTAGGATTGAGGCCGGCTTTGCTTGTTTTTAATTTGAAACATCTGACTAGCATATTTTAGACAGGTCATGTTTGTTGCCATATCTAAACAGCAGAGAAATAACAAAATCCTGGAAGCATGAATTTTAACTGAAACATGCTTTTAGATAAGAAACCATTAACCTGATGCATTGTAGATAAGATAACACTAGCCTGGTTATGTGTTGAACATGTGACAACACTAATCTAATACAGTATGTGTTGAATATGTGAACACTAGGCTTGTAAAACATCTTTGTAGACTGGAAAACACTAACCTGGTAAGAAGCATTGTTGATGAGGCACTAGCAAATACAGACAGTTTAGATGAGACAACACTAGTCTGGTGTGTTGAACATGCAACAACACTAGCTTGTTAACAAGAATTCTGTAAGAGGCAACAATTGCCTGATATTAACAGCCATTGTACTGTAGATGGGACAACACTAGCCTGCTAATATGTGTTAAACATGCAACAACACTATCCTGGTATATGTTACACATGTGACAACACTAGCCTGATATTAACAGGCATTGTATGTTGGATAATATTAGCCTGGTATTGTGAACATTCAAAATCACTAGCCTGGTAATATGTGTTGAAAATGCAACAACACTAAGTGTGTAACAAGCATTGTTAATGAGAGCACTAGCCTGGTAATATATGTTAAACATGCAACAACACTAGCCTGGTAATGTGTTTTGAACTTACAGCAACACTAGCCTGGTAACAAGCATTGTATAAGAGGCAACACTATCAATGTGTTGAACATGCAGCAACACTAGACTAATAACAAGCATTTGTGATGAGACAACACTAGCCCGGCAACATGTGTTGAACATGCAACAACACTAGCCTGGTAACAAGCATTATTGATGAGGCAACACTATCAATTTGTTGAACATGCAGCAACACTAACCTGATAGTTACATACATTGTGAATGAGACAACACTAGCCTGATATTACCAGGCATTATAGATGACACAACACTAACCTGGTAATAATGTGTTGAACATGCAGCAACACTAACCTGGTAACAAGCATTGCAGATGACAACACTAACCTGGTAATAATGTGTTGAACATGCAGCAACAATAACCTTATAACAAGCATTGTAGATGAGACAACACTAGTCTGATATTACCAGGCATTATAGATGACACAACACTAACCTGGTAATAATGTGTTGAACATGCAGCAACACTAACCTGGTAACAAGCATTGTAGATGAGACAACACTAGTCTGGTAATGTGTGTTGAACATGCAGCAACAACACTAACCTGGTAACAAGCATTGTAGATGAGACAACACTAGTCTGGTAATGTGTGTTGAACATGCAACAACACTAACCTAGTAACAAGCATTGTAGATGAGACAACACTAGTCTGGTAATGTGTGTTGAACATGCAACAACACTAGCCTTGGCAATAATGTGTTGAACATGCAACAACACTAACCTGGTAACAAGCATTGTAGATGAGACAACACCAACCTGATATTATTATGCATTATAGATGACACAAAACTAATCTGGTAATGTATGTTGAAAATGCAACAACACTAACCTGGTAACAAGCATAGTAGATGAGACAACACTAGCCTCATAATAACAGGCATCGTTGATGAAACAACACTAGCCTGGTAATGTGTGTTGAACATGCAACAACACTAGCCTTGGTAATAATGTGTTGAAAATGCAACAACACTAACCTGGTAACAAGCATTATAGATGACACAACACTAACCGGGTAATAATGTGTTGAACATGCAACAACACTAAACTGGTAACAAGCATTGTAGATAATGAGACAACACTAGCCTGGTATTAACAGGCATCGTAGATGAGACAACACTAACCTGGTATTAACAGGCATCGTAGATGAGACAACACTGGTAATATATGTTGAACATGAACCAACATTAACCTGATAACAAGCAGTGTGGATGTGAAGACTACCCTTGTAAACATAGACCTCTATATGGGACAGCAGTGGTAAGATAATTATAGTAGAAACTTCATTTTAAACGACTCAATCATGTACAATGTAATCTTGGGATTTTTGGTATACAAAATTAATTGTATTCTCTGCTTATTCACTAATGACCATGGAATTTGTCCAGCTGTTTGCTAATATAGAATTTGACTCCTTCATATGAATGTTGGACCACTGTGGAGATGTTGGTTTATTATACGAATGAATTATGAACGTTTTCATTTGAAGACACTGCTTTATTCCCAGAATTTTCTACCTTTCGTTTTAGTGATTTTTAATTCAAATAAATGTTAATGATATTGGCAATTTATGCCAACTTTATTATATACCGTAGTTTAACAATGTAGATAAAATATTTATATGTTTCATTTATATCAATGTATTTTAATTTGCAATATATTATAAATCACGCTAGTATGCTTCTTATTTAGGCCTATTTTATGTACGTAATGTAAACGGTTGTTACCTAAAGCTAAACTAGTAGGCCTAGTAACCGAGTTAATATATTGATTTTTGTGGCACAGTAGGCTGCTAATACAGTATTGATTATTCAATGTCACTATTTTGATTATTAAATGCCATTTTTATTTATCATTTCAAAGCATGGAAATTACGCAATACTTATTTTTCTACATTTAATTCTCATTTCATACATACCCCGTAAACAAATATAGGCCTACACTGTGTCTTATTTGATATTGTTGTGTTCCAAATGTTTTACGGTTAATGTTTTTAAAATAGTTGATTATAAATCAATTTTGCTGTGTTACTTTGTAATTTTACTGTATAAAAAACTTTATAAAGTTTTATAGAAGCTATACTATTATGATTTTTATTATGTAATTATTGTCAACGACACGTCTGTGGCCTTAGGATAATGTCAAAATAAAATTCGAAATCAAATATATTAATCTAATATAGTAGGGATTTAAATCAATTATTTTATTTTGTGTTTTAAGCAAATGAAATAAATAGTTTTTAATTGAAATATTTATGTTTCGAAATGTTCACTTTTTTGTTTATAATTGCAACAACAAAAATTGTATATTTTCGTCTCCTTCTGCTTTACGCATTTAAAGAAAAAAGACATAATTCGTAATATGGTCCGCGCATTACCATACAGCTGGAATACTATATATCGGTTTACACATTGGACCACAGTGAACTTCATTTTGTTCGCGGTCAAAATACCAGTAGAAGTGAAAATGGTGTTATGAGTTTTTTTTTGTCACTGGAAGTTATAGCCACTGAAAATCGCCAACGTAAAACATGGTTAAACAAAATAACAAATTTACAAACATACTGAGTGGGCCTGATGCAACAACAAACACGTTTTGTTTGTAATTATAACGGTAGGCCATAATGTGAAAATGCTAGGCCTACAAATTTAGAGAATTTGAGGCCTATAAAATCGACACGATACGGAAAAAGTTTGCCTCTTGTAAAAAAAAATGTGATTGAATTGTTTCAATCATATCCGGTGATAGATTCAAATTAAAACTAATTAATTAATTTAGTGTAAATGGAAATTCGATTTAAAATAGACTACTGTACACAGCTAACACAATGTACGTCAGTCAGTGCTGTCAAACAGATGCCCAAATAAGGCAATGTGAACGAAACGGTGAAATAGTTTCTTTGCTAGATTGGTAGCCGGAATTTTTAGTTTATGAAAGGAAAGAATTAATCATAAAGCGCTATTCGATTTTACGTTACAATTAACCACAATATGTACTAAACGCTCGTAATGGGTAATGCGTTATTAATATTATTTAGGTCTATACGTTATCACATGCATATAAATAGGCTTAATTGAGTCATTTAATAAAATACATTTCTTTTTTGTATTCACAAGTTCGGAATCTCCACTGATCTGGTCGTTTACAATTCAAGTAAAATAGATCCTCTATTTGCAAACAAAACTTCAAGTTTTCTATGCTGTTTGCTCAATAACAAACTACTTTTACAATGTGTCAATTTCATTCCTGTCATATCAATATGTTATACAGTATATTTATTATGTCGTTTTGATTATTCTTACACAGTGATATTCACCCGCAATAAATGGAATAGTCCAAACATTTGGCTTCCTCTTCTCTTGGGGTTGTGCTGCAGACGACCCCTTGTCCTCTCCGATCGTGTTTACACTTTCTAAGGAAGTTTGTTTGCAGATTTCATTTTATTTGGACATCTAACAAGACAGAAAAGTTGTGGATAATTTTGAGGTTAGTACAGTAGCATAAGCACTATGAATGTTATATTTGTTTTTCTTGTAACATCTAATACAATATAAAACAATAAAACCACTTTCGTGCAGTTGAGTCGGGAGTTGATTTACGACCAAAAGCAGTTTAAACATTATTGTGGTGTATTTCTCAACTTAGGGTTTATAAGATTATCATTTATAAAAACACAACGTACTTGTATGGCTTGTTCGTTAATTAAGTGTCGGTCGGTCAGTTTGTTCTCTGTCATTGCATGTGGATTTTGTGTTTCCGTCCAATTTCATATCTCAAATAAATGTTACGGTATTACATTCTCCGATACTCTATCTACTATTGTTGCTTACTATTAAACCAATCATGCTTATCGTTGAATATTCGAGGAGTTAGGTTTTGTTTTCATTACAACTGCGAACTGTCAATGCAAAGCCATTAATTAAGTTACGGAGTCAGTTTACACCCATGGTCTCATAAAGAGTCTTTTGTATAGCCCTTTACAAGAAGCTTGAATGAAGGACGAGGCCTACTTTTATTTATAGGCCTAGCTATTTCCTCCACGCTTTTCACGGAATGAAGGAAGCCAATCTAAAGCTGTCTACACTATCACACTACAGTTTGTAGTTTGAGAGAAAAAAGTGTGATAGTGATATGACATATCATTCCATATATGGGCACATCACATTTTTTGTCACATAAATGTTGATAGTGTAGACAGAGCTTAACTCGATTGATATAGGCCTATATCTACAGTAGCGTAACAGAAGTGCTGTTTAATGTTCGACAATTCGAACAAAACATGAAACCATGGAGTAAAGAATAAAAAAGTTCTTTTTTTTTAACTCCAAAGTTTGAATTGTTTATGATTGAAAATTGCGAAATCGAAAAAAAGAAAGATGTAAACGATACCGGTAGCGTATTGCGCACTTTGCACTGTACGCGACTTGTATTATAGACCATGGAGTAAATACTCCATGTGTAGACTAACATACAATAATAACAATTAGTATTTTTGTCAACGATTATTCCAGTTTCAATTCTGACTTTTTTGTTTGAATTGAATATTTATATTTAAAGTTTTCTTTTTAGTATTAAAAAGGGATATTAATGGCAAACAGGCATACACGTGTGAAATTTGAATACCTTACAATTAATTCTCGGTATCCAGAGTCCCTCACCTTTAAACACATGTATGCTAGAACTAATGCATTTAAATACTCCCTGTTTGTTAATTTCCCTCGAATATGGGAATGTATCCCGCATGAAGTTCGTAACAAAGTCCTGTTTAACTTTGGGGGGTTTAGAAGGGATTTGAAAAAAATGTATTACTGATATCGAATTCATTTAGACTATCTCTGTGTTTTTATGTCTATTGCGTTTTTCGTACTATTAGTTGGGAAAGCCACTCGACAGTGCAGTTCTTTTGAACTGATCCACTTTTGGTTACCCGCAGGTGCTGATAGTACTTTTGTTCTGTTTTATTGAATGATGCCGTACCTTGTTTATGATTTTTGTATGTTACCTGGAAATTGAATAAAAAAAAAAAAAAAAAAAAAAAAAAAAAAAAAAAAAATATGTGTTTAATGCATTTGCTAGACCATCCATTATACAGTAATTACACAACCATAAGTTTTAAGTGATGGAAGACGAACTCAGGGTCGCGCGTCTATGCTGTACACTCGATTTGATGGTGGAAGTAGTTAGGCCTGTATCAGTGGAAACCATGGATACCATTGAAACATTTTACGAAACATGAAATATTTATTTTGTCAGGAGTTACTGCAACAAATTTACATTTTTCTATTAGTTTTCAAAACAAGTTAGATAAACAATAAGGATAAACAAAACTTTATTTCAAAAAGTATTGAAATAATAATAGACATACAGTATACTGTTTTAAATACCCACTAGATATGCAATAATAGCCATGTTTGTGTGTCGCATCGGCCTAAAGAACCGGTAAACACGACTCCTTTATCTGTATAGGTGACTTAGCATGTTGGTCAATATTGTAAATGTAGGAGCATTTTTAATAGTTCGACTGTCTAAAATGTCATGTGAATAAATTGTAATGAATAGGCCTACAAGGTTTTACTACTTTACTACGATTGGCATATTTGGATTGCCCTCGAAAATCTAAGATATCAACAACATTGCCGATCTTGACACGTGTGAATTAACGACTTGGCAATTAAATTGATATACGTGTTTTGACACAAGACTTCAAATATGAGCATTTAAGCAGGGATTTAATTTGCAAAAAATGTACATTATGGAACGCCAAAGGCCAATTGAATCATTTAAGAAATTATTTATCGACCTACGTTAATCTACCTCCAATTTAAGACCGCTCTACGTAAATCTATCTCCAATTTAAGACCGCTCTACGTAAATCTACCTCAAATTTAAGACCACTCTCAATTTGTGTCTCATGAAATAATCATCTTGTACAGTAGGGATACCAGTTTCATGTTTCAAAAGTTTTTCCAATTCACAAATTGCACAATTTGAAACAAAAAAGAAGAAAAAAAAACATATTATGAGCATATGCAAATATCCATTATGTTTTTCCATTTAAGTAGGTCTATATTTTATTCTCACATTCTACGAGTTTGGCAACTTCCGCAGGTGTTTTACCGATAACTCGTCAAACGTGTCAATTTTCACTATTCCCATGATGGTTGGATCATATGTTCGTGTCTTCAGGAAATTAAAGTTCTCAAAAATATACCAAACACTTGAGATAATTATCTTTAAACGCATTTTAAAGGAGACCTTGCAAATTGAATACCTAGTACCCAGTACCCTACAGTATATCTTAGCTTTCCTATGTACTCATAGGCCTACTTGTCATTCAATAAACGTGTCTAAAAGTTTAACAATTAGGTTAAACTTAAAAAATATTTAGAAATAGGCCTGTTAAGCGTATTTCCTTATAAAAAATAACGTTGATTGTTTATGCATACTCTTATTTTCTTTCAACAATGGCCTCGTTAAATTTCCCAAGTAGCAGAATAATAAGTTCAGTGTCATTAACGATATCAATGTTGATTCGCTGCAGAGAATTTCTTTGTGGTATTAACTATTACTATGTATTAACAGGGAAGAGTTAATTTAACTCTTCCCTGGTATTAATTAGTAGGTTACACGAGTTTTCTGTGTTTCGAGAATAAACTCATTGAAATATTAATTTGTAAAGGGTTTGGTGTGGGAGAGGATGCTTAGGCTTATTATGTCACAAATTTTACATTAACTCTACTGCGGTAACCTAATTCTTTTTATGTCATCCTTTTTTGTCTGAAACCATTGTTAAATCAGTAGGCAATGAAGGACAAGGCACGAAAGCTAAACACTTGAATACTGTATGCCAATTTGCATCTCTTGAGTAGGCCTACGTACGCTATGGAAATTATATTTTTTTTATCCTTCCACCAGTTAGGAATATACGGTAATTCGCCATGGCACACATTTTTGTTTCGGCTAAATTAATATTCTGTACTATCTGAACGGATATTGTATTTTGACGTAGGTAGTAGCAAAGAGGTAAATATTTAGCCAGCCACTTTCACTTGAAAGACTCTCGTTCTTTACATTATACACAGGCATCGATCAAATAGTGTGAATCAATACTGCTTTCATTTAACCAAAGATAAAATGGATCCCGAAGAAAGAATTAGACGTCGAGAAGAACGAAGACGGAGGCGAGAATCTGAAAAGTATGATCTTTATTAGGCGTAGGCCTATATTTTATTACTATCAATTTTGTTTATTGACTGAGGTAGTATTTCTCGGTTAAAATTCTTCATATTGCATATTCTTGTTTCAAGCTTCTAGGTAGGCCTACTTTTTAAAATAAGACAATTGTATTTATTGTTTCATGTCTCACCCAGAAGTGTCTAAATCTATGTTTCTAATTGTGAACTTTAGTATATAATAATAATAATACCACATTTATATAGCGCCCTTTTCATGAGTAATCATGCTCAAAGGCGCTTTACAAGCATTATTACCCCAGTATTTTTTTTGGGGATCCGAAACACGTATGGAAACATACTCCCATAATGCAGTAACCAGCGCAAAGTTGTGTGTAGATCTAACTGGGTACCCATTTATACACCTGGGTGGAGAGAGGCAACGTAAGTAAAGTATCTTGCCTACGGATACAAGCAATGCGGCGAGAGTTGGATTCGAACCTAGGTCTGACGATCGGTAGTCCAACGTCCAACACACTGCGCCACACGCCCTTACGAATATTATTACTATCCTGTAAGTCTAATGCTTATTAATTATGCATTTCAGGAACTTGATGGAAAAGGAATTTTCTGAAACTAAAGTAAGTACAGGTAACATTTAAGATTGGATTAATAGTTTTAAAAAAGTATCTCGCAAGAAAATTTGGAAGGGAGACCGATCATGAGGAGTAGGCCTAAAGATGATAAATAAGATGCAAATCGCATTTCCCTGAAAAACATTCGGCTTCACCGCTGGTGATTTAATATCAGAAATACAAAATATGGCAATATTATAACGAAAACGACTTGGGAGTGGTTGGTAATCCAGATTTGTGTTAAACTGCACGATTATGGTATTAAGCATTAGCATGTGTCGGTCGTTTCTCGGGTTTATTGATATCAAATTAATATCACCGATTATGGGATGGTCATTGATATGATAATATGGAACGCTAACCGTGCCTCTGAATAGCATGATTTAAATATTTGAAATAATTGTCTAAAGCTCTGTCTAGACAATCAACTTTAACAAAATGTGATATGCCCATATATGGACACGATGACGTCATATCACTACCATATTTGGGAACACCACACCTTTTTTGTCAAACTAGTTCGATAGTGTAGGCCTAGTGTAGTTTAATACTCTCACCTCGTATATTAATATTCTTGTTGTAGCAGAAGCGATCAGAACTTTCAGAAGATTCATCGACTAATGTATATGAGAAAAAAACTATTATAAAAGAAAGTAGCACTGAACTGGAATCACGGCCGGTAATTTTGAATGATAACGAGTCAAAATGGAATGGTGATGAGAATCACAATGATACAAAAGAAGAACACAATGAAGAACACAATGAAGAGTACAATGAAGAACAGAATGAAGACTACTCGTGTACAAATGGAAATGAATCGGATTCAAAAGCGTCAACGATTTCAGACCAAACGGAAAGAGAAGTCGAAGTCAAACAATCGAAGATTGCAGTTTCTGTGCCAAACAAGTATGTTCAAATAATAGACAGTTAAATAAAATACTGTTTGTTTTTAATATGTAAAGCTACGGTAATTACGAAAAACTTTTATTTTTCTTTTGAAAAAAATACTACATAGCTTTGGCTTATGGCGCGTTTTCGCTTTTCAGATATTAACATTTACAGTGAATAAGTCTTACAACTCCCTATTATGACTACTTATTATTTTGTGTTTTTCAGGCCTGCAGCAGTACCAGAGGCTTTGAACGTTTACAAGGTAATATAGACGTCCTATCACTACCATATTTAGGCACATCACACTTGATTTATTTGATAGTGTAGACAGAGCTTAATAATATAAAATATGTAATACATTGTACACATCAAATTCATACAAATCAACACAATTAATTATTCCTATACACATACAACGCAGTTTCAAATTTCCAACTTATTGCGGAACACGACAGTTATTCACGCACGATTACTACAAACTTGATGAACATTGATACTTGGTGCAGGGAGTAGTGGTTCTCTTTGCTGGTTGGTGCTATAGAAGCTTTTATCGCTTATCTGGTATTATCCACACTTCGCGATTATTTAGAATAACATATTTGTGATTTTTTTCTTATGCACGTTTTAAAGGAAATCAAGAAAACTCAAGATGATGAATCGTTTAAAAACGCCATTGATCAACTGCGGATTGAACGAAATCAAATTGCTGAAGAATTAAAAGAACGGAAAAGAAGAAAGGTATTAATTTGTACCGTCGTTAACACCAAATTTTACTTTAAATTAAAAAAATTATGGACATTACAACAATACTTTTTTGTTTAAAAAAATAATAATCAGTATTTTTATCTTCTTTTGATCTTTATGATCATGGGATGGCTGTCTATCTAATATCTGTAACTAGGGTACCGGTATTCCAAGACTATAAAATAGAATAGAAATGTCTTACTATTTTCTCAGTCTTGCATATCATTTCTAAAGTTATCACTTTCAAAAAGATTCTTTCTTAGCTAGGATAGTAAATCTAAATTCCCTCCCGTCCCACTGAATGATTTTAGGCTCATTAGCTGTTTGTTTTACACAGGCTGAGCGTGCTCGTCAGTGGGAGGAAGCAGATCGTGTTCAACAGCGACATGCCGAAGAACGTCGCATGCGACAACAGGAAGAAGAGCAGAGATTGAAACAGGAATTTGAAAAGAAAAAAAAGGAGCGTGAATTGCGTATGAAAAAGATGGCGCATAACCCATATGCATACCTAGCACCTGTTGTAGTAGTAAGTGATTTGCAATTTAGAAGGGAGCTGACATGGGTTCCTGATTTGTGTTGCGAGAGTAATCATGTGTTCGCGAAGTACAACACATATATACTTCAATAATAATCGTACCTTTTGCAGAGATTGTACTGTACTCGCACTTAACCACGTTAGTGTTAATTGAAGCTTCTTCTTTCTACTTGATCAAAAAAGGCAGCTTCCGTTTCTATGTTTCTTTCAGTCTAGGGCCTACCTTTCAATTCTATCCTATCCCTAGGTAACTTTCAGACAGGCAATTAAAAAGACCTTGTTTTGGTAGATTTCTTTAGAGTATAAATATTCACTTTCTGAAACAAACAAATGATTTGCCTTCTCAGTATTCGACGCAAGTTCGTTTAATTTGTTTTAAAAACTGTTTTGTTGAGTATATTGTTACATCTTAAAAATGGACAATGCCTCTTTGAAATAGTGAAAAGTAAATACACATCTTCATAGTTTCAATTTTCAACTCTCTATGGTTTAGTCGAGTCGAGTGCCTGGGCGCGTGGTTAAGGCATGGGCGCCGTAAACCATAGGTTTAAGGCACCCCTCTTCTAGTGATAGAACAAGTCTTCTCGGATAAGGACCCAGTTCATCAAGTCTTAGGCTTTTACTTCTTATTTTGGTAGGACGTGAATTCTGTTCCGGTTAGCTCTCGTATGGGAGCTTCAAAGTGCTGGAGAACGGAGCAGTGTAAATGGTTCCTCTGCTTCTTCGTAATTTGTTATCTTTAATGGATCATTTTTGTGTGTAAAGCGCACACACTTCATCACTGAAAATATCTATAAGATATATATATATAATTTATTACATAACTATAAGACTACTATTAGTATTATTATATTTGATTAACAGTTGACCGCTTTCTGTTTGATAGAACGGCAAGGCACCACCGAAGTTTAGCATGAAGTCTGAAGCACGCGAACGTGAAAAGAAAAAAGTTCTGGCAGAGAGAGTACCACCACTTGATATTAGACCAAACACAAACACAGAAGCACTTCGACAACTCGCAGAAGATCTTGTAGAGAAACTGAAAACAGCTTATGGAAGATTCTTTGATCTTGAATATCAGGGGGAGCGTTCTAAGTACACTGTACGTATTGATAGCGATATTAAGAAAGCGAATATTACTTGCCCACAATTTTCAAGAAGATGGTTGTAGCATAACAACCAAAACATCAATCATCTTAGGCCATACTTTTTATTTCATTAACATACCAATATTGCTGATATTTTTTATTTAATTTTTATTATCAATTTTTCGCCTTTTAACAACATTGTATCTGCTGATCGTTACGTTTTCTTTGAGATCAATTTAATTTTATATGGAGCTCTCAAAATTAATAATAATAATAATAATAATAGGCATAAAAGATCTCTTTTCTGAGATGTTATGCTATTGTCAAGTCGCCTTTTTGGTAAATTGATTTAATTTGTATGCATTTTTATTTATATTTAACCCAGATACACGAACTGAAAACACGAATCAAGGCAATGAATAAATACAGGTTAGATCTATGTTATGTATTTCATTTTTTTATTTGTAATCAAATACTCGAATGTCCAGTACAGTATGATAGTGATATTGGAAATGAGTTATTGGATGTTCTCTTTGTGAATAGTAGATTATTTATGTTTAAGAGTTATTTAAAAAATGATAAAAAACTGTATAAGAAGGCAGAAACATGAACATCACTGGAAATGTCCTATGATTTCAGAGTAACATGTAATTCATTTCACCTACAGCTATGAGCGACAGGTGAAGGCTTCTGCTGTCGGCTTGTCTGATATGTAAGTACAGTGTATTCAGTGCTAGGCCTACTCAATTGACTATATTGAAGCTGGTAATCATAATAATTTTTCTGGCAGAGAAGCAATTCAAATCCAGGTTTATATATAAGGATAATATTTTAATAATGCGTGGATTTGAAGTGCTTTTCTACCAACAAGAGGAGTATCAAGGCAATTGTTTTTTTGCGTAAACGCAAAGTATCAATTCCGTTGTCCAAACTAATCTCCGGGAAACAAAAAGGATTAATTTTCAACTGTCACTAAATTATGGCGTATTTTTATTTGTAGTGTGAAGCAATTGGAGCAAGCTCAGAGTACAAATGTAAGTTTCGTTTCCTTTTTTAAAAAATGAAGCCAAATTTTCCAAGAAAACCTTAAAATACGATTGAACTATAATGTAAATGGGGGAATAACCTGCGACTTGCAGCCTACTGGGCTAAATTGCGCACAGGTGTGGACGACACATACCATAACTTTCTTCTTCCCTAAGGGTCCCTTCGTGTAGAGTGCTGCCACCAAACGCCCGTCCGTCTGTCCGTTAGTCTGTCCAAAATGACAGGGGCTGAATGGACCAGTACACCAGGGTAACCCCCTACTCTTCCGAAAGATATACTGGGCACACGAGCCAGATGTGTACACTGGACAAGTCCCTATCCGAGAAGACTTGTTCTACCAATAGTCGAGGAGTGATTTGAACCTGTGCTGATTGTATAGGTACGGTTTTGCGGCGGCGCTCCTGCCTTAACCGCTCGGCCACTCGACTCGAAAACTATGTATTATATGATCTGAATACTATTGCAACTAAATTATATAGGGACGACCAAAGTCTCGTCTTGAACGGGAGAAGCAAGCAGGGAGCATCCTAGGTAGCGGTGGCGTAAAGGCCCGTTTAAACATGTTTGGTGGAGGCTCGTTAAACCGATCCAATAGGGTAAGTTAAGTATGTTACGGTACAATATAATTTTATCCTCTCAAGATCGTAGAATATTGATATCTAGTGCAAAGACAATACATTAGTTTAGTCTTTTTTATACCTTCTGTTGTTGTTTATATATATGTTATTCAAACAACTTCAAATGAAAAGTATTGATTGTTGAATTGATTAGTAATTTACCTAAGGTAATTAGCAACATGTCTTATGATGATGAAACACGTTCTTTTATTGCAGGAAACACAGAGCCACCAGGTGGATTTGACCAAGTAATTTGCCGCCATTCAAGCAATTTAAACAAGCTGTCACCAGTTTAGTCTACTGAACCACTAATCATATAATTATTGCTTGCAGTTATGTCGCACACTAATTAATGCTTGGTTCCCACTCTAGGACGTAACGCAAGTGACGTAAGCGCAGTGCAAACGAGTTGACCAATGACAAGCGACAGTTCGAATCATATCCATTGCGATTGGTCAAATTGCTTGCGTTGTGCGTACGTCCTTGATTAATACTAGTTGCGTATGGATACGTTTCAATTGCACGAGTTGTGAACACTTTGACGACTGTCTTAAACTCTTTATAGGCTTCCATGTACTTTCATTCTCCACGCATGTGTACTGTCGATAAACACTTTTTTTATTACATCAATACGGCAGTTGATTATGAAGACTTTAATTGTTTATCTGCTAATATTACTACAAAATAATAATACAATTACACAGTATTTATACACATTAGTGCAGCTATTCTCTGTATTTTCAATTTAATTGAACATTCCCATAAACTACTGTGACCAAATTTGATAATAATTTAATAATGTTTTTGAAAAATCTATTTAATATTAATGTGTACATTATATAATTGTTTAGGTTAATTAATTTAAATTAGTTGATTGTTATTCGATTTTAATTTAATATTGACCAAATTATATTTCTTTGTGATATAACCATTAATAGTTTAGGATAGTTTAATATTTATTACGTATACTTCAGTTAATTATTTAAAAAAATGATTATTTAATATTTCTACCTTGCTTCAATAATGCAATAAGTCGTCATCGATTAATTTAATTGATATGAAACAAGTCCTGACCGCCAAAATAGTCGTATCTAGTCATGTTTTTATTTAATTTAGATATATACCATGAGTTAATAATACAATTGCGAAACATCGCTTCCATAAGCCAATGCCGCCGATTGGTTTGTTATTGTTAAGGGAGGAGGTGGGTGGGTGCCAATGGACATTCACGAGAGTTAAAAAACAAAAACCAGTAAATGTAAGATGCCTTACATTTACTGGTTAAGGAGTCTCTGTTTTATCATAAATTTTATGAAAAGTGAGGAAAAAATCAGGATCGGCGGACCCTAGTATAGGCCTAAAGTGCACAAAAGTCGTATACTTTGTTCTTTTGAAGTCTTTTCGTTCCCATGAAAGCTTTAAAATTAAAGTGTTATTTATGAAACTTTTCTATAGTTTCGATCAAAAATATTTATTTTAATACGGTGTGGAAAGGCAGTTTTAGACCTAAAACATGATAAAACTTGAATTAATTATATTTCCCAATTTTAATCTCTCCAGCCTTTATGCATCTTGGGAAATAAAGTGTTTTTAGAAGTTGTTTTTTTACGGTAAACTTTAGATTTAATTTTGTTTTGTGAGACGATATCTGACAAAAAAACATAATAAATAAATAAATATTTTACAATTTTAATAACTATTTTATTTTAATTCTATGTTTATTATTGAAGATTTATACTGTACAATAGAAACACTGATTAAAAATCAAATTAGTTGATAAAAAAAAAACATTTGAAATAAAATATTGATACATAGGTCTCTAAACAGACATTCTTTTGAAAAACGTTCTGTAGGTCATAACATTTTTTTAGTTTTGCATATAACAACTTTTCTAGAATGTTATTGAAAATTTATTCTCAATAAGTATCAATAATCTTATAAATTTAACTTCTTTTTAATCCGTTTTATTATTGTTTAACTTTTTATATCTTTCACTTAAATAGTTTGTATTAAAATTGTATATACACACAACTTTGCTTTATTCATATTTTATGAAGGGAAGTCCTTACAATTTCATAGAGGAACCTGGTGCAAATTTAGTAGCTGTGAGTGTCTCCTAACATTATTGATCCCGGCTGACTTTCAAACGTGATTTTTTTTTATTCTACAAAAACATTAATTCAAAACGCCATGCTATCAAAAATGTCTTGGTTATTTGAAAAATACGGCATTTTGTAAATTGTTGTTTGTTGATGAAATGGACTGGCTATATGCCTGTCTTTCCCTCATTACCTCTTTATACTGTGGATTGTTATCTTTAAAAGAGAGTTTCCATAATCGAGTCGGACTTGTTCGGAACGTTCCCGTAACACCTCGCTGAGAGTCTCTTTCCAGTTCGGTCATCTGTCGCAAATTTACGGAATTCGTCGGTGTTGGGTTTGGATCAAAACGTTCAATCTTCGTCCGTTCATACGATCGAAAGTCAGTTGGTGGAAGAATAATCCCGTATTCGTCCATAGGCGGAACACGCATTTCGCTCCGTAGCTTTAGTTTTTTAAATTCTGCCATATCTTTCTCGGATTTTGCGACAGTCATTGCACGTAGACGATCATTTTCGATCACGTGTACTTCGTTTAGGTACTTGGCGAATGTGTTAGTACCCATGCTGGAGTGTGGTGGGATCTTCAATGGATACATTTCTGCTATATTGGTCGAAACTGACTTATTTGGTATTTCTAATTTAGTATCCTTCGTTCGAAAATTACGCCAGACGTTGCTATCGAATGCCGGATCCCATCGGCGGGGAAATGGAGGTTCCCGTCTACCACTCTCAATCCATAATCGAAAGGCATCTGTTGGAGTAACTCTTGTCGAATCGTCAATAAATGAACGTACCTTATGATTCACATGTATGTTTGTCAGTGTTTTTGGTGCTCGCTGTGTGGTTAATTTCCCAACCGGACGCGGGCAAAATGCGCTATGTTTGTAAGTTCGATCCGATTTAAGACGATCTCTTTCGTCGATTGTCATCTGTTTTTGTTCATCTTCAAAATAGCTTTGGACATTTGACACCTCCATCACAAAAATAAAGCGTTACCTATAAAATAAATAGATTTATAGATAATAGATCAATCAATAATTTAAGGCATACTATTTAATTTACTCACTGCAGTAGGCATATCGTCCCATACCCTTGTTTTTACGTGTCTGATCCCTTTCTTTTTATGTGAATATCTAACAATTGCCTTAGACTAAATAGACCCTGCAAATCGTAAGATCTAACTGGGGAAAATAAAAGGGCGTCGTCAACAAGTGTTCAAATTAATATATATCGATCGACTGTACCCTAGGCCTACCTTTTGAGTTGACTAACATTAAGCGATGCAAACACTGTTTGAGTTAACTACATTCTGTGATAAACCATATTCGTTATACGTAAATGTGTAGGTCTATCAGACCTATGTAGTTTTAATCATCTTCGGAAAGGCAGCATGGACTTTGTGTTAACAACATGATTCGTAATTTGTTGACATGTTAGACTACATCACTATTATGATGGTAGATCCTGAAGTTATAAACTATGATATGATACTTAGAAAAAACATGTGTATAAATTAAATGTGTAAAGTATGCATTTAAAATTTGCTATAGTTATGGTAATACATTTTTAGTTGTATACAATTGCAAAAACTATTGTTAGTCATTTATGTTATTCTAATGACCACTATTGTGCATAATGGAACAGTCCAAAATTGCTTAGCAACGTGTTCGTCGGTTGTCGTTTGGCCGTAAGCTGTTACATATTATGAACTCACCCCTTTCGCCTAATTAATTTCATATATAAATTATTAATGAATACATAACTTTTAATAAAGACCACACATAATTACATATAGTGATATATGTAGTTTTAATCGAATATATAAAAAGACAAACAAATATTTGCTATTACAGTGGTTACTAAACAAGTTATATTTAACAAATAAGGGGTAAGCGCATTCATTTTGTCGATAACAATACCTGACGATCAATAATGGGTTGTAGACACAGGTACTGTAAGCTAATATTATGGGTTAAGACCAGGTTATGTCGATAGCAACAGATGATAATATTAACATGCTGGAATCAATAGAAATTGGATAAATTCTAACTCATAATTAAGGTAAGATCACTCATAATCAACCTGAATTTGAATTTATAAATTCCTAAACATTGTAGCCTAGGCCTATGCCATATGCTATTTGCTGTTGAGCCTAGCGGGGTTTATGCAGCTTACTTTGAATATCATAACAAATGTGCAACTTGCCAATGGTAATACAGTATACCCATATGCAGGCGCGCTTATTATGGATTCCTGGTGTATTAAATTCTTTTCATTTGTTACAAAATGTATTGTCTTGCATACAATATCCTAACATCCGATCGTTAAGTCCTATTTGATAGAATATAATAGTATACTATAGGCCTGTAAAAAAGTTACAGTTCAGTTTATAAAATAACTGTATCATTTGAGACAGCTTAAAATAAGAGCCATTGTGTTCTTCGATTGTTCAATCATTAATTAATTAATCATAAAAAAATGTCTTGCCTCCTCAACTTTCCCCGCATTTCTTAAATAATTTTTAAATAAATTATTTTTATATATTTCAATTAATTTATCAATGTTATAAATGTTTCAATGGAAGCCAGTTTGATGTTTGTAGCCTATATCTAACCTAATTTGTATTTCTAAAAATCAAAATATTAAGTCTAATTAAATTTAATGGAATTGAGTTAATTGGGACCTATGATGGCTTCGAAACCCAATACGTTTATTGTTTATTATGTTACGGTACAACTACGCTATAACATTTATTAATATTGAATTAAATATTAATTTTCCATTATTTTAGGCCATAGGCAATACGTTTATTTTTTATTATGGCACAATTACTCAAAATTATTTATTAATATCTAATTCATATTAACTTTCTATTATTTTAGGCCATCCATCCACAATATGGCTGAAAGAAGAGCTAAATACGAAGTTACGCAGATGTTACGCTATTTATCAGACGATATACCAGTTAGTCCGCGAACTTCTCCTCGATCTCCAGACCTATCGCGCTCCGATGAAGTACTTCGAGAAAAATACAACGAACTAAACAATCTTATGTTATCTCATATTGCCCAAAGAAAGACTCTAGGGCATCTGTATTCATCATATGATTTAGACTTCAAGAAAGTTAGTCCTGAAAATAGGAAAACAAAACTCAATAAAAAAGAAATTCGAACGTTGAAAGGACGTGCAAAACGGTTAACTGAATTTAATGATTATGATAGCAAAGTTAGCTTGAAAGTATGGGAGATACCGAGCGATTCCGAACCCGATGATAGAGATTTAGGTGAAACTAGTGAATTATGTGATGACGTCAGTGAACACACGTATAATTCGACAATAAATTCAAGTGTAACAATCCACGAAGTAAACTCCGAAGGTGAAGAAATCAATTCCGACTATGAAAAAAACTCATATCCAAAATCAAAACAGGTTTCTTTTGTGGAAAACAAAAATCTGAAAGATGACCCAATTCCAAACTTCGATCCTAACTCATTAGAAACTCTTATTTTAAAGGACATTTTACGTCATCAAAGATCAAAACCAAAGCATACTGATTCGGGAATTTCACTCAAGACAAAAACAGGGAAAAATCAATGCAGATCCAATCATAGAAAAGGTTCCCCACGCAAAAAGAAGTCTAAGACAGATCCGCCGGAAAAATCTCCTAGGATAAAAACAAAAAGTGCCCTAGATAATCATTTTCTTTCCTCTTCTAATGCAGACGTCAAACGATGGGTTAGAGAAAAGAACAAATTAGCCCGAAAGAAATTAAAAGAAGAAAGGAAAAAAGAGCGAGAAGAAATGGAAAAAGAACACAATGCTGATACTGAAAGGACAGCAAAAATGATTGAGTCGGAGGAAAAGGTTAAAACGTGGGTTAAGGAAAAACACAAGCAAGTATTATTGCAAAGAAAACTAAAACAGCGTGTCGAGGAGATTCAACGACACAGCACAGCTGAAACGTCAGAAGAATCAGTACCACGTAACAGTCAAATTAAGGAACAATTTGAATTGAGAAAAACAGCTATCAAACGACGTCAACGCCGTATTAGAAACCGAAAAGAAGAAGAAACAAATAGTGATAAGGCAGGAGGAAATGAAAAAGCGTTTCCTAAGCCAGCATCCGCACGATTGATTCATGACGAAAAACTTCAAGCGAAAGCAGCAAAGAAGAAATACGGTGTTTCTGTTAGAGGGACATTAGATAGGGCTGCAAAACAGATGCAGAAAGAAGAACAAATGAATCAAGATACAAACGATTTGAATAATAACGTAAAAAAACCAATTGGAAGAACATCTCAGATAAAAAACATTGATAAGAAAATGAAACCGAAAGAGAAAAATAATAACAGTTGCTCTACACCAGACAATAATAAAAGTACTGATGATGTTGATCATATCCATCACGTTCGGAAAACTAATAGAATGACATACAATGCTTGGATAAATATTAAACTAGAAGGTGATAAGAAGAAAAAGCAGAAAGAATTAACAAAGAAAGTCGATCTTGATTTAGAAAGACTTCTTCCCACTCTTTCACAAGAACGTATCCGAAGAGCAACTGATTCAAAGAAGTCTACGATGGCTCCTGAAAGAGATTTTAGAAACAAAACTAATTCTTCTTCTCGGAATCATCGCAATGAACCGGAAAACGTGTTTTCACAAAGGCCAAAATCCACCATGACAACTTCTAAAGACAATCCTGATTATTTACCTAAACGACCTGCTAGTGCGAAAACTAATAAGTCCGTTCTGTCGCATAACTCTTTAAAAAATGAGTTAAACGAAGTCCTGGAGGGTGAAAGACCTGAACCGCAAGGCTGTGAACTTCCCGATAATAGTCCTTGTCATGACCGGACGAAAGCAACGCGACAATTATTATTAACTGATGATCGTAAAATTTCAACACATCCTCCTTCGACTGACCTGGACATTTTAAACACTGAAAGTGTATTCATAACTGCTTCAAATTGATACCACCACCGGCCAATTTTACCATCAATCTATAAAACAAAAGCAAAGGTAAAATCAACAATCAACTAAACACTAGGCCCTACGATGTTGCTAAAAGGGTAACGGCGAGGATTGCTCGTACGTGCTTATTTGTTAATTACTTGGCACTAATAACTGGAACTTTTCAAGATGAGCACGTCAGAGGTTAATCGTCAGTCAAACCACGCACGTGCGTACAAACTCTGATAAATGTACAATCCACACGGGTTTATCTTTTATACGCGATACCTCTTTGTGTTTACCGACTAATGGTTGGTCCTTTAGGTCTTGTAGTTGGTGATCTTATAATTTTAGAGAGTTTAGTTTAGAGAGTCAGAGTTACATTTGTAAGAAAGTTGGGAT
Source organism: Antedon mediterranea (assembly GCF_964355755.1). Taxonomy (NCBI): domain Eukaryota; kingdom Metazoa; phylum Echinodermata; class Crinoidea; order Comatulida; family Antedonidae; genus Antedon; species Antedon mediterranea. The sequence goes on from NC_092676.1 coordinate 17,937,565, forward strand.
TACATTTTAGATAAAAAGTGTTAATTCAAGGTCACTTTGTGTAATGATCGCTTATTTAGTGGTTGTAAATATTAAAGTAAAGAAAAAAAATTTATTATAAATTTAAAGTGTATATTTTAAATAAAATTCAATATGCTACATAAAGATCAATGTTAATTAATTTGTTATACGAAACTGTAAATAGAAGAGATATAGATAAATGTGTACTACCTGTACAGGTCAAAGGTCAATAAGAAGAGTTCTTATTAGACTGAATAGAAACATATACCTTCAGATTAATTTGAGCCCTATTTAAAGTTTGTCCAACTATTAGTTACGGTGTTATATGATATGTAGGTCAAAGGTCAAAAATGCCAAAAATCATACTTCCGGCCATTTTTGGACAAACTTTTCCATTAGAACGAATATTAATATGCATCTCCCAAATAATTTGACACTAAAATTATTTCATTTAAAATAAGCGTTGCAAAGATATGACCATTTTGTTTTCAATGGGTCAAAACATTCAAATTGAGGTCAGAGGTCAAAGATGAATTTTAGAAATTTGACAACATGGGTTTTTATAACCAGCATGATTCAATTATTCATAAAACACAATGTTTACACTTTCCCCATGATCTGCACACGAAGGCACTTTTTTTGACATAGGGATCTGGACTAAAAAGAGAACAATAGATTATATAATTTTCTGTTCGTTCGTTATTTATTGATTATATATATTACATCATAATAGCATAAATAAATGTACTCTCTATGGTCATGAATTAACTCGAGCATATTTTTTAGTATTACGAGTTTTTGTAATGAACACCTGTGTTTCAGCAGCCTATTGATAACGCGCTTTGAATAATTTTGATTGCCGCTCTGAGCGAAGAGACAATCGCCGCCGTCCACGGACGTCACGATTCCACGGGTCCAATCGGGTCATAAAGAGAGACGATCAGGTTTTAAAAAAAAGGAAAGTTTCAAACTCGACGCACAGAGTAGAGCAGGAGAAGGGCATGGTCACGCCGAAAGTGTTGAATTTACACCATTATATATTAATATGTCAAAAGTCATTATATAAATGACCTGAAACATTTATATCATGGAGTAAAGATGATTTATATAGGCCTAGGCCCTGGCTACTTCCTGCTGTAACCTCAACACCAGTGATAGTATTTCCGATCGTTTGAGGCCTAAATAGGTCAATTATAGTAGTAGGCCTAATGATTTTCTAATTATTTATAAATAAGGACCTTCGACAATTATGCTTCTGGGTAGGCCTAACCTTGATAACAATTGTACTTCCGGCGTATATGATACTTCCGGTTACAAGTAATTATTTATAAATAATGACCTTAAACAATTATATTATACCCCCATCCATGCTTCAATACTTCACGTTTTTTTTTATTAATATAAAATAATTAAATAATGACTTTCAACAATTACTACTTCCGGTGAACTTCAATACTACTTCCGGCGTTTTTTCCGGTGACTGGGCAGCGCATCCACAGCAAGAGAATTCCCCATATTATTTTCGTCGTCAAGAGGGGGGTGCGGGATCGGAGGAGGGGATAGGCTAATTAACAATCTCTTCAAAGATGTCTTTTTTCCTGAAAAGGTAATTCCATAAGCCTATCCTCCTAGGCTTAGGCCTAGTTAGCTAGCTAGCTAGGCCTAGTTTAATAATTACATTTATTTTCTAGGCCTAGGCCTCTACTAGGCCTAGCCTAGCCTCTCCTCCAACTAGCTAGGCTAGTCCTAGGCCCTAGCTAGGCCTAAAAGGCCTAGCTAACTAGTAGAGTAGTAGGTCTAGCTAGGCTAGGCCTAGTACTTAGGCTAGGCACAGTATAGTAGGTACAGTAGACTTAGCAGTGTGTTAGGTGTGTTGAGTTTCCTCCTTCCTTTTCTTGTGGGAAAACATTTTTATTGTATAATAATAGAAAAATAATGCTTTTTAATATTAAGCGTTCATTTTTCTAGGTCTATTGATTGGAGTTAAAACGTCATTCTTTTTAATTAAGCATTATTTTTTTATTAATTAAAATAAAACTGTTTATTTACAGTATTTCAACTCTTGTAAGAGGTCAGGAATCTGCAAGACAGGTGATGAAGAATGCAAGATTTTGCTCTACTTTACAAAATGTTTCAAGTATTAAAGAATGTATGGATGTTGTATTTATTATTTATAACAACTTTATGTAGTAAAAAACACAAAGCTACTGGAAAGGAAACTGTAGCATATTTTATGCACAGTGACTGTATGATTTAGGTTTGTGTAACGTTAATTAGGGCTGCTGGCTGCAGAGGAAACCTAAATTATAAAATATATACACAGCCAATACTAAAGTCATGTATATGAGTTAGAGATCTTTTTGAGTGTATTTTCACCAAGGTTAGTTAATAGAATCTTCATTTTCAAAATTCTTTATTGCATCACATAAACACAGAAGGCCTGCTAACTTCACCCACGTAGCAAAAATCTGACATAAAGTTTACTTTTATTAGTTTAGTTTCTAATTTTTTTTTAGTGAGGCAAAAACTTCATGACTTGGCCGGTGCACAAAAGCAATGGGGGTACGTATAATCTCAAGAGACGTAGGATTCAATAGCAATAAAGGGCATCCTCAAGAAATAACATTTTGTCAGACGGTTATTGCTCATGCATAAATAACACGCGCCATTTCTTACTGGATGTCTGTACTGTATATACCGATTCCCAGCATGATGGTCCTATGTGAATAGATATTATTTATATGCCAGCATACCTGTGACAAAAGGGCTTTTGTGTGCTGCCGACCTCTCCACCAAAATAAATCCAATTATAAATAAGATAGAGATATCTATTTAATAAACAATATTCTTCAACATTTTCAGTGATTTATATGATGGCATTTGTGTCCCACACTGAAATAAGATTATTGAAATTTTTTTAGCACGGAAAGTGATCGTTCCGGATTATTCAACCAGTTACCGAAAGATCAATCTAGTCTTGATGTGAAGAGGATGAAAGACAGTTACCAGGAGTCATGTATTCCGCTTGCGAGTAATTCGCCTCTACGTGAAAAGTATGTCAACTTCAGCAATACTATACGCATTGGACGTATTTTAGAAGACCTTGACACTTTTGCAGGTAGCTATTGTTTTACTCATGAAATTAATGTAATTCAATAAATCAATTTTTATTTCTACATTTTTCCAAGTTGGCAAATAAATAAAGATAGTATGGTGGAAAGGCAAGAAGTACCATAAGTAGGTGACTTTTCTTCATACTTTTTGTATTGTAAACACTAATGCAAAAACCTATTCAATGGAGAGTGATTCATTATTGCAGTGTATATCATGTATCTCAGAATTGTCTTTGTTGTCATGACAATATTTCCAGATGTTCTAATTTACGGGATATATCTCAAGCGATATTCTGTCAGCCCCTTAAGGTGAAATTTCTTCAAATTGTTTTGTGTAGTTAAAAAACATCTTGACCATTTTGGTTTTGCTGCTAGGGCCGTTTGAGTTAACCAAATGTGTAAAATGCGTTGGCCATAGGAAGCACCTGACATACCTATAGTTTACTGTAGATGCTGATGGCCTCTTTGTTTGGCCATATTTTCTTCCTATTATTTGGCCATATTTTCTTCCTATTATTTGGCCATATTTTCTTCCTATTATTTGGCCATATTTTCTTCCTATTATTTGGCCATATTTTCTTCCTATTATTTGGCCATATTTTCTTCCTATTATTTGGCCGTATTTTCTTCCTACTGTTTGGCCATATTTCCTGTCTCTCTTTTTCCAAGTTGGGGCCGCTGTATTTTCATTACATTTATATACAAGAAAGATGTACTGTACGTGTACATTTTTTAAAGCTTGTGGAAGAAATGTTATAAGATGGAAGTGTACATTTTTTTTTATGTGCAGTGTGGATAAGTTACCAACACAACAAGAGAACTGGAGAGAAACAATCACCTTTGGTCATAGTCACTGCATTGGTAGACCGTATAGGTAAGTTGATTTATTCAGCACAAACAGTGGCTTAACGCAGGGGGCAAAGGCCTAAGGAGTCCTCCAAATTGCTCATGCTCTGTGGCCCCTGGGCTTAGCTGTCATGGTACTGAGCACAAATTCAACAGTAACAAATGTATTTTATGTCATGATTCTGGATCTTGCACATTCCTTTTAGCAAAAAAACTAAATTATTGATTTTAACAAAGAATTTGTTACATAATAAATTGTTTGTAGGCAAGCAAGTACTAGTCTGTATGTGAAGCTGTGGGAACTAGATTAGATTGTTATTGTCTGCTGCCTGCATGCAAAATATTCAATAAAAAAAAAATAGACAATAAATCTGTTAATATTTTCATTCCTTACTGTAAAATTGTAGGTCTAATTTGATCTAGACATTGTAGTTAGGTTGCCATATACTTATGCCCTACAGTATGCTGACATTGAGTTGATGTAGCGTGCTGAACAACCTATTTATTGTTTAAAAGCAAGGTGTATCCATTTTATACCGCCATGGCTTAATTTATAGAAAAATCAATCTACAGAAAACTGAATTTTTAAATAAGCTTAAGTTTGCAATTTGTTTTGAACAGATCTTGATGAATCTGAAATGTCACCTGATCATGATGTCAAGATGACTGGTAATATCACCTGGACAGGTAAAACATCAATGCAGGTGTCTATGAATCTCATGCAGGTATTTTAACAAATCACTGTATATCATATATTGAGTGACAGAAAAAGATGTCTGCTCTGGTCAGCTCCAGATCATGTTCGCTTCAGATTGCGCATACAGCAATAACGACTTTTCGTTTCCACAGAACGCCACATGCATATCGAGTAAAAAAACAGCCTAGGTGTAAAAACGAAACATTGAGATGTGATTTTAGTTGCCGGAGCTGGACCAGAGCAGGTGTGAAAGATGCTTAATACCCCACCATCTACTTTCTGCAGAATAATTTTTTTAATGAAAATTACACCGAATCTGTATACATACAGTACATAATCGAATGTAGAATTTTAGTAATTTCACTTCAAAACCTTTTTTTTTTATACTGGCGGTATTTTTTATTTTATGCAGCCTTAGGCTACAGCTATCCAGATTAATTCTCAAAATTAATTTGCCATATCATGAAATTTCTAGATATAGATTCTACAACGTTTGATCCATTGAGGGTCCATAAATATAATAAGAAAAATGCAGAGAAACAAAAAATGTATATTTTATTTTGAAGATGATGACAAACACTTAAAATAATAGCTTTAACTTTTAAATGCCAAACAATAAATTACAAGCATAAAAATATTTGTGTTACTGCGATTATTTCTTAGAAGTTGGGACCCCTTCAACCTTTTATTGAGTCACTACAGTATAATGATGATAATTGGTCATTCTGTTTAGATGCAAAATGGTGAAATGCGAAATAAATTAAATGCAGTATTTCTAATGGTTGCAAGGGATCCTGCAAATAAAGGGTATACATTTGCTTTTTGATTTGTGTAAAATTCTCCTTAACTGTAAAATTCAATAAAAAATAATATTTAAACCACCAATATTTAAATGTATGCAGTACTGTGTACTCTAAAATGGCGTTTTTAATCTCTGTATTTATATTTTCGGAATCCAGGAAAGAAAACAAAGAAAATAGATATTTTAATTAAGTAACATTATTAACAAAATGCAAATAGAAATATGTTGCAAAGAAAGTGAAAGCAAATCAAATGGTTCTTCCATAGATCAGCATTTGTTAATCCGTTGAAGGCTGTAACTCCTGAAGAGGAATTGATTTTAAAAGAAGCTGAGACTGTCACTCAGAAAAGGAAACAACAGTCTCAACATTCACTTTTAAAAGTTGCTCCAAGTTCTGAAGAAACTGACCTTGTACATCAATTATTTATTAACACTCTAAGTAAACAGTAAGTTAAGTTTCTTCAAAGTCTTAATTAAGGAGAAAACCCTCATACATCAGTTCTTTATGAACTTCCTAAGTAAGTACCACCCTCATAGATCAGTTTATCAAGTCTCTTAGTGAACAGCAAGTTAAGTTGCTCCAAAGTCTGAGGAGACCAACCTCATAGATCAGTTTACCAAATATCTTAGGAAACAACAAGTTAGTTGCTCCAAGTTCTGAGGAAACATACCCTCATACAATCAGTTATTTATCAAATCTCTAAGTAAACAGTAAGTTAAGTTGCTTCAAAGTCTGAGGATACAAACCTTATAGATAAGTTACCAACTCTTTTAGTGAACAGTAAGTTAAGTTCCAAAATATGAGGAGACCAATTTCCTAGATCAATTTACCAACTCTCTTAGTAAACAGTAAGTTAAGTTACTCCAAAGTTTGAGGAGACCAACTTCGTAGATCAGTTTATCAACTCTCTTAGTGAACAACAAGATAAGTTGTTCCAAAATATGTGGAGACCAACCTCGTAGATCAGTTTACTCTCTTAGCGAACAGTAAGTTAAGTTGCTCCAAAGTATGAGGAGACCAACCACATGGATCAGTTTACCAACTCCCTTTCCCTTAGTGAACACTAAGTTAAGTTGCTCCAAAATGTGAGGAGACCAACTTCATAGATCAGTTTACCAACTCTCTTAGTGAATAACAAGTTATGTTGCTCCAAAATGTGTGGAGACCAAATTTGTAGATCAGTTTACCAAATGTCTTAGTGAACACAAGTTAAGTTGTTCCAAAATGTGAGAAGACCAACTTCATACAGTAGATCAGTTTACCAACTCTCTTAGTAAACAGCAAGTTAATTTGCTCCAAAATTTGAGAAGACTAACTTCATAGATAAGTTTATCAACTCTCTTAGTGAACAACAAGTTAAGTTGTTCCAACGTGTGAGGAGACTAACTACCTACAGATTTTATTTACCAAATGTCTTAGGAAACCGCAAGTTAGTTGCTCTAAGTTTGTTAAATCTGTTATTTACCAACTCTTTTAATAAGTAAGTTAAGTTGCTCCAAATCAACTAAAAGTCAATTGAAGCATATCTTGCATTTTACTTTGATATGGTATGATGTCATGGTCTGTTGGTATAGTTGTAGTATAGTAAGTCAATTATCATTGTTTAATAGGTATAGATTGTTTCCCCAGCCAATCAAATGTTGTTTATGATACATAGATTATCATAAAGGTAAAATGTAAAATTCAATCTCTGTTTACTTAGATTGCAATCAAGATTATTTGAATTTGAATTTGGTAATTCATTAATGATTTTCCCAGCCAATCAAAAGTTACATAAATTACCATAACATTTAAATGTTTTTTTTTTCAGAACTGTATCATTTTCAATTAGGGTGAAACCGGAAAACACAGTTTGGATGGAAGATGCAAAACTAAAGAATGTTATTATATGTTTTCCTGAGGTATGTCATGTGCTATCAAAAACTAAAAATAAATAACTTGTATTCAACACCTGTCAATGACCAACGGACATTATATAATATACATATATATATATATAATATAATACAACATTTATATAGCGCTATTTCATGAAGATCAGAGCGCTGTGGACTTAGATGTTACATTTTTCAACAACATTCTTCTCCCCTAAGTGTCACATCTTGTCATCGGCAGCCAAATATAGCGCCATTACGTCTGTCTGCGACAGTGTGTGTGAACACCAGAGTAACCCCCTACTTGTCTCGAAAGATGTACTAGGTTCTCTAAAGTGCACATGAGCAATATGTATACACTGGACCTACGGTTTATAGTCCTTATCCAAGAAGACTTTTTCTGGTGGATGGAGCAAGTGAGCCTTGAACCCTTGCTGATGTTATGGCTATGGATTACGGTTCCACTGTCTTAACACTCAAGTGACATTGTGATAACATCAGCAACAACCACAATTTTCAATTCATGTCAGAGAAGCATTCCCAATGTATATTGTAAGATTGCTCAGATATTTGTTATGGCATATTGCTTCATATCTTTTATTATGTTATTCCATTATATAAACCATGATTTTTTACAGCAACGAAACCTTTACAACAAGATATTTGGAGGTTATTTAATGAGAAAAGCAGTTGAAATTGCATATGCTGCTGCGTTAGTTCACAGGTAAATATGACCCCTATTAAGGGAACCTAACAAGGTGTTCGCTGAATAGGGCTTGGCTTAGTGTTAAAGCATATATTGCCTCTTGGTTCCTGTTTTTCTCAGCCAATCAAAAGTTGTTTCTCATATGTAAATTATCATAAAATATAAATGTTAATTTAAATAATGCTGTATTTCCTAGCCAATCAAAAACTTTTGCTTATACATACTATAGATTGTCATAAAATGGAAAATGTTAATTTAAATAATTTTGTTTTTCCTAGCCAACCAAAAACTGTTTCTCATACATAGATTATCACGTAAATGTTAATTTAAATAATGTTTTTTCAGTCAATCAAAGGTTGTTTTTCGATGTATAGATGACATAATGTTTCAGCGTCCAGTTGAAGTTGGTTCATTGCTTTACTTATCATCACAGGTAAGTAATCTATAAATACCTCTCTTGTGAGGCCCTATTTTAGCACACCTACTTAAAACATTCCCTCATTCCCCAATATTCTGGTATTTATTTATTACATAATATTTAACTGCTTAATTTATTTATTTTTTTTAATTTATTTATTTTGGGGACCTCAATTCTATCTCATTAATGGGGAATCCTCACTTAATACATACAATGTATTTCATGATAAAAAATAAACAAAATTTTAACAAAAAAATTTCAATTTAATATGATTACTTGTACTACTTAGATTACTTACACCGAAGGCGAGTTTCTGCAGCTCAGAGTTCACGCTGAGGTCATGAACCCTAAGACAGGCGAGCATTACACAACAAATTCTTTTAATTTTACCCTAGCATCTAAAGGCGATGTGAAACCTGTGATACCAAAGACATATGGTGGTAAGATTTTCCAATCAATGCTGTATACCAACAAAAAGATTTCTTACATTTATAGGATTCTACAAAACTTCCATTTTTGTAATCGTTTTTATCCCTTTTCCAATGTATTGTAGTAAAGAAACATGTATTAACTAAAATGAACCCAGTTAGCCATTTTGTGTAATCATAACAGGAATTATACATAAATTGGTCCATTAATTAAAAATAACTTGAGAAACCCACAATATTTACTAAAGAAAGTTAAATGCCAACCTTTAGTGGTCCCAATAAAAGATAGCTAGTTCAATAACTCATTCCATTGATTCAACCTGTTAGTGGCAGTTTCATCGCTGTTGGTTGTCAACTGAATAAAATTAAAATAAATAAGATTTCCTGTATGCAAGGAAGAATACATATATGTAGCTCATGATGAGTGATACAAGGCTGACCGCTTGGACTATGTGACTCGACATCATCGATAACCATCTTAGTTAGATTTTGGGATAAAGTTAAGTTTAATGATTATTTTATTACTTTACATATTATTACTACATTTCAGAATCTATGCTGTACTTGGATGGAAGGCGTCATTTTCAAGAATTTAAAAAGGCAGCTAAGTTATAACATGAGGACTTTTTTTTTCTTTATTATATAACATATAACATGAGGACTTGGTATACATTATATTTATCAAATAGGGAGTAACTAACACACACAAGTCTTCAATTATTTTATATCATGTTAATAAATACATTATCAAACTAAGTTATTAGTTTTGTGATAATTATAACTTGTTATATATTATTTTATGTTAAGTCTTTAATAAATGGTGATGAGTATAAATAAAGGTGGTCTACAGTATTTTACAATACATACAATACACTGACATTAAAATCATCTTAATATGTTGGCTCTTTAAAATTGATATAAAATAATCCTTTACATTGTTTCTTCAACTCTATTTTATAATTAGGGTTTTGATACAAAATCGGCAAAAGAATAGGAATTTTAATTAATTATTTATAAATTTTTGGTAAACCAATTGTCAAGTACTTACTTGCTACGTTTCGGCTATTTTTAGTAGCCTTGGTCATGCAAATGACTCTGAGATGATCATCTGTCATTCGTCATGGCTCGGTGATTTGTGCCATCACTTGCTTGATGTTCAGCTTTCTGCAGCAGTTTGTTTGAATTTGAAACCGATGAAATTTTTCAAAAATAATTTTAAATCGATCTAATTAATTACTTTGCAACTTTTTTCACTAGCAAGTTTTTAGGATAAAAAAAAGACAAAAGGTAGTTGCCAGAGTGGGAACCACGAAACTAAAAAAACTAAGCCACTTTTCAGTGTTCCTCCCACGACCTTTAGAAAATTGGCCAAATTTCGACCCTTTTGTGTTTTTTAATTAACATGCGCAGAACACACTATGTGATTCTGCGCATGTTACCTCAATACATAATTTTAAAGGTCGATATTTGGTGTTTTTTTTTTATTTACAGTACTATAGTAAGGAAAAATTTACGAAAATTTGCCAAATTTCAACTACTGTATTTTATATTTAAACAAGAAATATTTCTTACAAAAAACGCCGCTCGACATTTTAACATTAATCATTGTTCTTTTGATTAATTTATGATTACTTAATAAAAAGATGTCCTTTAATCGCAAAAATACATACAAATCACAGATAGTTCTTTAATTATGAATCACATGCCCATTTTTTCACTAGTTAATTGTATACACAGCATTTGAAAGAAGACATGTGTACCTTTCCAACAATGTATTATTTGTCAACAAATATTAATCTACTAATTCAAACTAAGTCTTTTTTTAACTTCAATGTGCTGTAGCCTGTTTGTGTGTGAATTTAACCTGTACTGTAGGCATGCAACTTAATACCCTCTAGAGAAAACGTGACTTCACGGTGGTATAAAAGTGAGAAAATTCTTCCCGGTCTGTTGATTCGCGTCAACCAATCAAAGGGCGAGAATCCAAAATCGTTCATAGACTCTCTTTTCCCAGACATTTTTTAGTCCAGCAGCTGGGACCTATAAATTATAGTCGAGTTTACAAATTTGCAAAACTGTCAGCCTTAAATACTAAAGCTACCGCTATGAAACAGCTTATTATTGAATATGTCCTCCTGGGACATAGCTGGCTAGAACCGCGGCGCGAAAAATATTGACATGCGCAATCAACATACTGTGTGTTCTGTACATGTTAACTCAATACATATTTTTTCAATATTTGACCGTTTTTTGAAAAAATCCCTGTACTATAGTCAGGTACAGAGAAATTTTCCAAAATTTGCTAAATTTCGACCTTTTCATATTTTGCAATACATATTGACATGCACATCACATAGTGTGTTCTGCGCATGTTACCTCAATGCATATTTTACAGGTCGATATTTAAGACATTTTTTGAAAGAAATTAGCCAAATTTAGCAAAAATATTTTTATAATTCAATTATTTTGTGATTTATATTGCTATATGTGCGAATTTATTACTTTGCGTCAACTTTTAGAGCCATATAAAACAGTTTTGTCGAAAAATAAAAGGGTCGAAATTTTGCAATTTTTTGAAAAAAATCCCTGTACTATACTGCCCTGTCATGAAAGAATGACTAAACTTTTTTAGCTTTTTGGGCTATTTAGGGATGATACACCTTGTGGTATATTCAGATATTCAAAATTTTAACTATAAATATGAAATTTAAAAATCAAAATACCACTCAATTACAAGTGTGTGTTACTATTGTCACCAAAGACTAACTCAACTACAAATGCCATGAAAGACTCACTCAATTGACATATTAGCACCTATTATGTCATAGGAAACCCATTCAAGTGCACAACAATGGTGTTAATTGCACAGCAAGCTGTGTAATGTTGTTGTTTTAAACATAAAATAATTTGGTACTGCCCTACGAATAATTGTCAATAATTATTTTATTCAATAACTTGTTTAGTTATTATTAGAGTATTAATTTTATTTCTGGAATATTTAGAATTAAATACCCCGGAGAGACTATGTGAACTCCGTAATGCTATTATTATTGAATATTCTCCCTCTTATCTTAAAACTAAAGTAAAAATACAAGAAACATTAAAAACAATTTTCGAAAATTTGCCTGTACTATATTAGTACAGGGATTTTTTTCCAAAAAATTGCCAATTTTCGACCCTTTAATTTTTCGATAAAACTGGTTACTATAGCACAATTAACGTGCGCAGAACCAATTATTCGTCTCTGCGCATGTTTATTATGCAATAGTAACCATTTATGTCAAAAAATAAAATTGTCGGAAATCGGCCATTTTTGGAAAATTTCCTTGTAAAATTTCCTTTTACCTTTTTATTTTTCGATAAAACTGGTTACTATAGCACAATTAACATGCGCAGAACCCATTAGTCGGCTCTGCGCATGTTTATTATGGTATAGTAACCATTTATGTTAAAACTGGTTACTATAGCACATTTAACATGCGCAGAACCCATTATTCGTCTCTGCGCATGTTTATTATGCAATAGTAACCATTTATGTCAAAACTGGTTACTATAGCACAATTGACATGCGCAGAACCAATTATTCGTCTCTGCGCATGCTTATTATGCAATAGTAACCATTTATGTTAAAACTGGTTACTATAGCACAATTGACATGGGCAGAACCCATTATTCGTCTCTGCGCATGTTTATTATGCAATAGTAACCATTTATGTCAAAAAATAAAATGGTCGAAAATCGGCCATTTTTCGAAAATTTCCTTATACTATAGTACAGGGATTTTTTCCCAAAAAAATTGCCCATTTTCGACCCTTTTATTTTTCGATAAAACTGGTTACTATAGCACAATTAACGTGCGCAGATCCCATTAGTCGCCTCTGCGCATGTTTATTATGCTATAGTAACCATTTATGTAAAAACTGGTTACTATAGCACAATTGACATGCGCAGAACCCATTATTCGTCTCTGCGCATGTTTATTATGCAATAGTAACCATTTATGTCAAAAAATAAAATGGTCGAAAATCGGCCATTTTTCGAAAATTTCCCTGTACAGGAATTTTTTCAAAAAAATGGCCAATTTTCGACCCTTTTATTTTTCGATAAAACTGGTTACTATAGCACAATTAACATGTGCAGAACCCATTAGTCGCTTCTGCGCATGTTTATTATGCTATAGTAACCATTTATGTCAAAACTGGTTAGTATAGCACAATTGACATGCGCAGAACCAATTATTCGTCTCTGCGCATGTTTATTATGCAATAGTAACCATTTATGTCAAAAAATAAAATTGTCGGAAATCGGCCATTTTTCGAAAATTTCCTTGTACTATAGTACAGGGATTTTTTCAAAAAAATCGCCAATTTTTTACCTTTTTATTTTTCGATAAAACTGGTTACTATAGCACAATTAACATGCGCAGAACCCATTAGTCGGCTCTGCTCATGTTTATTATGGTATAGTAACCATTTATGTTAAAACTGGTTACTATAGCACATTTAACTTGCGCAGAACCCATTATTCGTCTCTGCGCATGCTTATTATGCAATAGTAACCATTTATGTTAAAACTGGTTACTATAGCACAATTGACATGGGCAGAACCCATTATTCGTCTCTGCGCATGTTTATTATGCAATAGTAACCATTTATGTAAAAAAATAAAATGGTCGAAAATCGGCCATTTTTCGAAAATTTCCTTATACTATAGTACAGAGATTTTTTCCCAAAAAAATTGCCAATTTTCGACCCTTTTATTTTTCGATAAAACTGGTTACTATAGCACAATTAACGTGCGCAGATCCCATTAGTCGCCTCTGCGCATGTTTATTATGCTATAGTAACCATTTATGTAAAAACTGGTTACTATAGCACAATTGACATGCGCAGAACCCATTATTCGTCTCTGCGCATGTTTATTATGCAATAGTAACCATTTATGTCAAAAAATAAAATGGTCGAGAATCGGCCATTTTTCGAAAATTTCCCTGTACAGGAATTTTTTCAAAAAAATGGCCAATTTTCGACCCTTTTATTTTTCGATAAAACTGGTTACTATAGCACAATTAACATGTGCAGAACCCATTAGTCGCTTCTGCGCATGTTTATTATGCTATAGTAACCATTTATGTCAAAACTGGTTAGTATAGCACAATTGACATGCGCAGAACCAATTATTCGTCTCTGCGCATGTTTATTATGCAATAGTAACCATTTATGTCAAAAAATAAAATTGTCGGAAATCGGCCATTTTTCGAAAATTTCTTTGTACTATAGTACAGGGATTTTTTCAAAAAAATCGCCAATTTTTTACCTTTTTATTTTTCGATAAAACTGGTTACTATAGCACAATTAACATGCGCAGAACCCATTAGTCGGCTCTGCTCATGTTTATTATGGTATAGTAACCATTTATGTTAAAACTGGTTACTATAGCACATTTAACTTGCGCAGAACCCATTATTCGTCTCTGCGCATGTTTATTATGCAATAGTAACCATTTATGTCAAAACTGGTTACTATAGCACAATTGACATGCGCAGAACCAATTATTCGTCTCTGCGCATGCTTATTATGCAATAGTAACCATTTATGTTAAAACTGGTTACTATAGCACAATTTACATGGGCAGAACCCATTATTCGTCTCTGCGCATGTTTATTATGCAATAGTAACCATTTATGTCAAAAAATAAAATGGTCGAAAATCGGCCATTTTTCGAAAATTTCCTTGTACTATAGTACAGGGATTTTTTCAAAAAAATGGCCAATTTTCGACCCTTTTATTTTTCGATAAAACTGGTTACTATAGCACAATTAACATGTGCAGAACCCATTAGTCGCCTCTGCGCATGTTTATTATGCTATAGTAACCATTTATGTCAAAACTGGTTAGTATAGCACAATTGACATGCGCAGAACCAATTATTCGTCGGCCTACAAGGATTTTTTTCCAAAAAATGACCAATTTTCGACCCTTTTATTTTTCGATAAAACTGGTTACTATAGCACAATTAACATGCGTAGAACCCATTAGTCGGCTCTGAGCATGTTTATTATGCTTTAGTAACCATTTATGTCAAAACTGGTTACTATAGCACAATTGACATGCGCAGAACCAATTATTCGTCTCTGCACATGTTTATTATGCAATAGTAACCATTTATTTCTAAAAATTAAAAGGGTCGAAATTCGGCCATTTTTGGAAAATTTCCTTGTACTATAGTACAGGGATTTTTTTTATTTAATTCCAATTTTCGACCCTTTTATTTTTCGATAAAACTGGTTACTATAGCACAATTAACATGCGCAGAACCCATTATTCGCCTCTGCGCATGTTTATTATGCTATAGTAACCATTTATGTCAAAACTGGTTACTATAGCACAATTGACATGCGCAGAACCTATTATTCGTCTCTGCGCATGTTTATTATGCAATAGTAACCATTTATGTCAAAAAATAAAATTGTCGGAAATCGGCCATTTTTGGAAAATTTCCTTGTAAAATTTCCTTTTACCTTTTTATTTTTCGATAAAACTGGTTACTATAGCACAATTAACATGCGCAGAACCCATTAGTCGGCTCTGCGCATGTTTATTATGGTATAGTAACCATTTATGTTAAAACTGGTTACTATAGCACATTTAACATGCGCAGAACCCATTATTCGTCTCTGCGCATGTTTATTATGCAATAGTAACCATTTATTTCTAAAAATTAAAAGGGTCGAAATTCGGCCATTTTTGGAAAATTTTCTTGTACTATAGTACAGGGATTTTTTTTATTTAATTCCAATTTTCGACCCTTTTATTTTTCGATAAAACTGGTTACTATAGCACAATTAACATGCGCAGAACCCATTATTCGCCTCTGCGCATGTTTATTATGCAATAGTAACCATTTATGTCAAAAAATAAAATTGTCGGAAATCGGCCATTTTTGGAAAATTTCCTTGTAAAATTACCTTTTTATTTTTCGATAAAACTGGTTACTATAGCACAATTAACATGCGCAGAACCCATTAGTCGGCTCTGCGCATGTTTATTATGGTATAGTAACCATTTATGTTAAAACTGGTTACTATAGCACATTTAACATGCGCAGAACCCATTATTCGTCTCTGCGCATGTTTATTATGCAATAGTAACCATTTATGTCAAAACTGGTTACTATAGCACAATTGACATGCGCAGAACCAATTATTCGTCTCTGCGCATGCTTATTATGCAATAGTAACCATTTATGTTAAAACTGGTTACTATAGCACAATTGACATGGGCAGAACCCATTATTCGTCTCTGCGCATGTTTATTATGCAATAGTAACCATTTATGTCAAAAAATAAAATGGTCGAAAATCGGCCATTTTTCGAAAATTTCCTTATACTATAGTACAGGGATTTTTTCCCAAAAAAATTGCCAATTTTCGACCCTTTTATTTTTCGATAAAACTGGTTACTATAGCACAATTAACGTGCGCAGATCCCATTAGTCGCCTCTGCGCATGTTTATTATGCTATAGTAACCATTTATGTAAAAACTGGTTACTATAGCACAATTGACATGCGCAGAACCCATTATTCGTCTCTGCGCATGTTTATTATGCAATAGTAACCATTTATGTCAAAAAATAAAATGGTCGAAAATCGGCCATTTTTCGAAAATTTCCCTGTACAGGAATTTTTTCAAAAAAATGGCCAATTTTCGACCCTTTTATTTTTCGATAAAACTGGTTACTATAGCACAATTAACATGTGCAGAACCCATTAGTCGCTTCTGCGCATGTTTATTATGCTATAGTAACCATTTATGTCAAAACTGGTTAGTATAGCACAATTGACATGCGCAGAACCAATTATTCGTCTCTGCGCATGTTTATTATGCAATAGTAACCATTTATGTCAAAAAATAAAATTGTCGGAAATCGGCCATTTTTCGAAAATTTCCTTGTACTATAGTACAGGGATTTTTTCAAAAAAATCGCCAATTATTTACCTTTTTATTTTTCGATAAAACTGGTTACTATAGCACAATTAACATGCGCAGAACCCATTAGTCGGCTCTGCTCATGTTTATTATGGTATAGTAACCATTTATGTTAAAACTGGTTACTATAGCACATTTAACTTGCGCAGAACCCATTATTCGTCTCTGCGCATGCTTATTATGCAATAGTAACCATTTATGTTAAAACTGGTTACTATAGCACAATTGACATGGGCAGAACCCATTATTCGTCTCTTCGCATGTTTATTATGCAATAGTAACCATTTATGTAAAAAAATAAAATGGTCGAAAATCGGCCATTTTTCGAAAATTTCCTTATACTATAGTACAGGGATTTTTTCCCAAAAAAATTGCCAATTTTCGACCCTTTTATTTTTCGATAAAACTGGTTACTATAGCACAATTAACGTGCGCAGATCCCATTAGTCGCCTCTGCGCATGTTTATTATGCTATAGTAACCATTTATGTAAAAACTGGTTACTATAGCACAATTGACATGCGCAGAACCCATTATTCGTCTCTGCGCATGTTTATTATGCAATAGTAACCATTTATGTCAAAAAATAAAATGGTCGAAAATCGGCCATTTTTCGAAAATTTCCCTGTACAGGAATTTTTTCAAAAAAATGGCCAATTTTCGACCCTTTTATTTTTCGATAAAACTGGTTACTATAGCACAATTAACATGTGCAGAACCCATTAGTCGCTTCTGCGCATGTTTATTATGCTATAGTAACCATTTATGTCAAAACTGGTTAGTATAGCACAATTGACATGCGCAGAACCAATTATTCGTCTCTGCGCATGTTTATTATGCAATAGTAACCATTTATGTCAAAAAATAAAATTGTCGGAAATCGGCCATTTTTCGAAAATTTCCTTGTACTATAGTACAGGGATTTTTTCAAAAAAATCGCCAATTTTTTACCTTTTTATTTTTCGATAAAACTGGTTACTATAGCACAATTAACATGCGCAGAACCCATTAGTCGGCTCTGCTCATGTTTATTATGGTATAGTAACCATTTATGTTAAAACTGGTTACTATAGCACATTTAACTTGCGCAGAACCCATTATTCGTCTCTGCGCATGCTTATTATGCAATAGTAACCATTTATGTTAAAACTGGTTACTATAGCACAATTGACATGGGCAGAACCCATTATTCGTCTCTTCGCATGTTTATTATGCAATAGTAACCATTTATGTAAAAAAATAAAATGGTCGAAAATCGGCCATTTTTCGAAAATTTCCTTATACTATAGTACAGGGATTTTTTCCCAAAAAAATTGCCAATTTTCGACCCTTTTATTTTTCGATAAAACTGGTTACTATAGCACAATTAACGTGCGCAGATCCCATTAGTCGCCTCTGCGCATGTTTATTATGCTATAGTAACCATTTATGTAAAAACTGGTTACTATAGCACAATTGACATGCGCAGAACCCATTATTCGTCTGTGCGCATGTTTATTATGCAATAGTAACCATTTATGTCAAAAAATAAAATGGTCGAGAATCGGCCATTTTTCGAAAATTTCCCTGTACAGGAATTTTTTCAAAAAAATAGCCAATTTTCGACCCTTTTATTTTTCGATAAAACTGGTTACTATAGCACAATTAACATGTGCAGAACCCATTAGTCGCTTCTGCGCATGTTTATGCTATAGTAACCATTTATGTCAAAACTGGTTAGTATAGCACAATTGACATGCGCAGAACCAATTATTCGTCTCTGCGCATGTTTATTATGCAATAGTAACCATTTATGTCAAAAAATAAAATTGTCGGAAATCGGCCATTTTTCCAAAATTTCCTTGTACTATAGTACAGGGATTTTTTCAAAAAAATCGCCAATTTTTTACCTTTTTATTTTTCGATAAAACTGGTTACTATAGCACAATTAACATGCGCAGAACCCATTAGTCGGCTCTGCTCATGTTTATTATGGTATAGTAACCATTTATGTTAAAACTGGTTACTATAGCACATTTAACTTGCGCAGAACCCATTATTCGTCTCTGCGCATGTTTATTATGCAATAGTAACCATTTATGTCAAAACTGGTTACTATAGCACAATTGACATGCGCAGAACCAATTATTCGTCTCTGCGCATGCTTATTATGCAATAGTAACCAATTATGTTAAAACTGGTTACTATAGCACAATTTACATGGGCAGAACCCATTATTCGTCTCTGCGCATGTTTATTATGCAATAGTAACCATTTATGTCAAAAAATAAAATGGTCGAAAATCGGCCATTTTTCGAAAATTTCCTTGTACTATAGTACAGGGATTTTTTCAAAAAAATGGCCAATTTTCGACCCTTTTATTTTTCGATAAAACTGGTTACTATAGCACAATTAACATGTGCAGAACCCATTAGTCGCTTCTGCGCATGTTTATTATGCTATAGTAACCATTTATGTCAAAACTGGTTAGTATAGCACAATTGACATGCGCAGAACCAATTATTCGTCTCTGCGCATGTTTATTATGCAATAGTAACCATTTATGTCAAAAAATAAAATTGTCGGAAATCGGCCATTTTTCGAAAATTTCCTTGTACTATAGTACAGGGATTTTTTCAAAAAAATCGCCAATTTTTTACCTTTTTATTTTTCGATAAAACTGGTTACTATAGCACAATTAACATGCGCAGAACCCATTAGTCGGCTCTGCGCATGTTTGGTATAGTAACCATTTATGTTAAAACTGGTTACTATAGCACATTTAACAAGCGCAGAACCCATTATTCGTCTCTGCGCATGTTTATTATGCAATAGTAACCATTTATGTCAAAACTGGTTACTATAGCACAATTGACATGCGCAGAACCAATTATTCGTCTCTGCGCATGCTTATTATGCAATAGTAACCATTTATGTTAAAACTGGTTACTATAGCACAATTGACATGGGCAGAACCCATTATTCGTCTCTGCGAATTTTTATTATGCAATAGTAACCATTTATGTCAAAAAATAAAATGATCGAAAATCGGCCATTTTTCGAAAATTTCCCTATACTATAGTACAGGATTTTTGTCCAAAAAAATTGCCAATTTTCGACCTTTTTATTTTTCGATAAAACTGGTTACTATAGCACAATTAACGTGCGCAGATCCCATTAGTCACCTCTGCGCATGTTTATTATGCTATAGTAACCATTTATGTAAAAACTGGTTACTATAGCACAATTGACATGCGCAGAACCCATTATTCGTCTCTGCGCATGATTATTATGCAATAGTAACCATTTATGTCAAAAAATAAAATGGTCGAAAATCGGCCATTTTTCGAAAATGTCCCTGTACAGGGATTTTTTCAATAAAATGGCCAATTTTCGACCCTTTTATTTTTCGATAAAACTGGTTACTATAGCACAATTAACATGTGCAGAACCCATTAGTCGCTTCTGCGCATGTTTATTATGCTATAGTAACCATTTATGTCAAAACTGGTTACTATAGCACAATTAACACGCGCAGAACCCATTATTCGTCTCTGCGCATGTTTATTATGCAATAGTAACCATTTATGTCAAAAAATAAAATGGTCGCAAATCGGCCATTTTTCGAAAATTTCCCTGTACAGGAATTTTTTCAAAAAAATGGCCAATTTTCGACCCTTTTATTTTTCGATAAAACTGGTTACTATAGCACAATTGACATGCGCAGAACCTATTATTCGTCTCTTCGCATGCTTATTATGCAATAGTAACCATTTATGTCAAAAAATAAAACGGTCGAAAATCGGCCATTTTTCGAAAATTTCCCTGTACTATAGTACAGGGATTTTTTCCAAAAAATTGCCAATTTTCGACCCTTTTATTTTTCGATAAAACTGGTTACTATAGCACAATTAACGTGCGCAGAACCCATTAGTCGCCTCTGCGCATGTTTATTATGCTATTGTAACCATTTATGTAAAAACTGGTCACTATAGCACAATTGACATGCGCAGAACCCATTATTCGTCTCTGCGCATGTTTATTATGCAATAGTAACCATTTATGTTAAAAAATAAAAGGGTCGAAAATCGACCATTTTTCGAAAATTCCCCTGTACTATAGTACGGGGATTTTCTTCCAAAAAATTGCCAATTTTCGACCCTTTTATTTTTCGATAAAACTGGTTACTATAGCACAATTAACGTGCGCAGAACCCATTAGTCGCCTCTGCGCATGTTTATTATGCTATAGTAACCATTTATGTAAAAACTGGTTACTATAGCACAATTGACATGCGCAGAACCCATTATTCGTCTCTGCGCATGTTTATTATGCAATAGTAACCATTTATGTCAAAAAATAAAATGGTCGAAAATCGGTCATTTTTCGAAAATTTCCCTGTACTATAGTAGAGGGAGTTTCTTCCAAAAAATTGCCAATTTTCGACCCTTTTATTTTTCGATAAAACTGGTTACTATAGCACAATTAACGTGCGCAGAACCCATTAGTCGCCTCTGCGCATGTTTATTATGCTATAGTAACCATTTATGTAAAAACTGGTCACTATAGCACAATTGACATGCACAGAACCCATTATTCGTCTCTGCGTATGTTTATTATGCAATAGTAACAATTTATGTCAAAAAATAAACGGGTCGAAAATCGACCATTTTTCGAAAATTCCCCTGTACTATAGTACAAGGATTTTTTTCCAAAAAATGACCAATTTTCGACCCTTTTATTTTCGATAAAACTGGTTACTATAGCACAATTAACATGCGTAGAACCCATTAGTCGGCTCTGCGCATGTTTATTATGCTTTAGTAACCATTTATGTCAAAACTGGTTACTATAGCACAATTGACATGCGCAGAACCAATTATTCGTCTATGCACATGTTTATTATGCAATAGTAACCATATATATCAAAAAATAAAAGGGTCGAAAATCGGCCATTTTTGGAAAATTTCCTTGTACTATAGTACAGGGATTTTTTTTTAAATTTTCGACCCTTTTATTTTTCGATAAAACTGGTTACTATAGCACAATTAACATGCGCAGAACCCATTATTCGCCTCTGCGCATGTTTATTATGCTATAGTAACCATTTATGTCAAAACTGGTCACTATAGCACAATTGACATGCGCAGAACCCATTATTCGTCTCTGCGCATGTTTATTATGCAATAGTAACCATTTATGTCAAAAAATAAACGGGTCGAAAATCGACCATTTTTCGAAAATTCCCTGTACTATAGTACAGGGATTTTTTCCAAAAAATTGCCAATTTTCGACCCTTTTATTTTTCGATAAAACTGGTTACTATAGCACAATTAACGTGCGCAGAACCCATTAGTCGCCTCTGCGCATGTTTATTATGCTATAGTAACCATTTATGTAAAAACTGGTCACTATAGCACAATTGACATGCGCAGAACCCATTATTCGTCTCTGCGCATGTTTATTATGCAATAGTAACCATTTATGTCAAAAAATAAAATGGTCGCAAATCGGCCATTTTTCGAAAATTTCCCTGTACTATAGTAGGCCTACAAGGATTTTTTCCAAAAAATGACCAATTTTCGACCCTTTTATTTTTCGATAAAACTGGTTACTATAGCACAATTAACATGCGTAGAACCCATTAGTCGGCTCTGAGCATGTTTATTATGCTTTAGTAACCATTTATGTCAAAACTGGTTACTATAGCACAATTGACATGCGCAGAACCAATTATTCGTCTCTGCACATGTTTATTATGCAATAGTAACCATTTATTTCTAAAAATTAAAAGGGTCGAAATTCGGCCATTTTTTGAAAATTTCCTTTTACTATAGTACAGGGATTTTTTTTATTTAATTCCAATTTTCGACCCTTTTATTTTTCGATAAAACTGGTTACTATAGCACAATTAACATGCGCAGAACCCATTATTAGCCTCTGCGCATGTTTAGTATGCTATAGTAACCATTTATGTCAAAACTGGTTACTATAGCACAATTGACATGCGCAGAACCTATTATTCGTCTCTTCGCATGTTTATTATGCAATAGTAACCATTTATGTCAAAAAATAAAACGGTCGAAAATCGGCCATTTTTCGAAAATTTCCTTATACTATAGTACAGGGATTTTTTCCAAAAAATTGCCAATTTTCGACCCTTTTATTTTTCGATAAAACTGGTTACTATAGCACAATTAACGTGCGCAGAACCCATTAGTCGCCTCTGCGCATGTTTATTATGCTATTGTAACCATTTATGTAAAAACTGGTCACTATAGCACAATTGACATGCGCAGAACCCATTATTCGTCTCTGCGCATGTTTATTATGCAATAGTAACCATTTATGTTAAAAAATAAAAGGGTCGAAAATCGACCATTTTTCGAAAATTCCCCTGTACTATAGTACGGGGATTTTCTTCCAAAAAATTGCCAATTTTCGACCCTTTTATTTTTCGATAAAACTGGTTACTATAGCACAATTAACGTGCGCAGAACCCATTAGTCGCCTCTGCGCATGTTTATTATGCTATAGTAACCATTTATGTAAAAACTGGTTACTATAGCACAATTGACATGCGCAGAACCCATTATTCGTCTCTGCGCATGTTTATTATGCAATAGTAACCATTTATGTAAAAAAATAAAATGGTCGAAAATCGGTCATTTTTCGAAAATTTCCCTGTACTATAGTACAGGGATTTTTTCCAAAAAATTGCCAATTTTCGACCCTTTTATTTTTCGATAAAACTGGTTACTATAGCACAATTAACGTGCGCAGAACCCATTAGTCGCCTCTGCGCATGTTTATTATGCTATAGTAACCATTTATGTAAAAACTGGTCACTATAGCACAATTGACATGCGCAGAACCCATTATTCGTCTCTGCGCATGTTTATTATGCAATAGTAACCATTTATGTTAAAAAATAAAAGGGTCGAAAATCGACCATTTTTCGAAAATTCCCCTGTACTATAGTAGAGGGATTTTTTCCAAAAAATTGCCAATTTTCGACCCTTTTATTTTTCGATAAAACTGGTTACTATAGCACAATTAACGTGCGCAGAACCCATTAGTTGCTTCTGCGCATGTTTATTATGCTATAGTAACCATTTATGTAAAAACTGCTTACTATAGCACAATTGACATGCGCAGAGCCCATTATTCGTCTCTGCGCATGTTTATTATGCAATAGTAACCATTTATGTCAAAAAATAAAATGGTCGAAAACCGGCCATTTTTCGAAAATTTTCCTGTACAGGGATTTTTTCAATAAAATGGCCAATTTTCGACCCTTTTATTTTTCGATAAAACTGGTTACTAAAGCACAATTAACATGTGCAGAACCCATTAGTCGCTTCTGCGCATGTTTATTATGCTATAGTAACCATTTATGTCAAAACTGGTTACTATAGCACAATTAACACGCGCAGAACCCATTATTCGTCTCTGCGCATGTTTATTATGCAATAGTAACCATTTATGTCAAAAAATAAAATGGTCGCAAATCGGCCATTTTTCGAAAATTTCCCAATAGTATAGTAGAGGGATTTTTTTCCCAAAAATTGCCAATTTTCGACCCTTTTATTTTGTCGATAAAACTGGTTACTATAGCACAATTAACGTGCGCAGAACCCATTAGTCGCCTCTGCGCATGTTTATTATGCTATAGTAACCATTTATGTAAAAACTGGTCACTATAGCACAATTGACATGCGCAGAACCCATTATTCGTCTCTGCGCATGTTTATTATGCAATAATAACAATTTATGTCAAAAAATAAACGGGTCGAAAATCGACCATTTTTCGAAAATTCCCCTGTACTAAAGTATAAGGATTTTTTTCCAAAAAATGACCAATTTTCGACCCTTTTATTTTTCGATAAAACTGGTTACTATAGCACAATTAACATGCGTAGAACCCATTAGTCGGCTCTGAGCATGTTTATTATGCTTTAGTAACCATTTATGTCAAAACTGGTTACTATAGCACAATTGACATGCGCAGAACCCATTAGTCCCTCTGCGCATGTTTATTATGCTTTAGTAACCATTTATGTCAAAACTGGTTACTACAGCACAATTGACATGCGCAGAACCCATTAGTCCCTCTGCGCATGTTTATTATGCTATGCATTTCTTATTTAATTATACATTGACGCATAATAATGGAATTTTGAATAGGTCGAAATATTTATTGTTACATCAAAAATGGAATGTATATTGATACATCTTCATCAAATCGTGTCATTTCTTTTTCCAATAAGACAATATATGTACACATACACACTAATATTACCGCATAATAATGGTATTTTCGAAACAAATATGCACAGGAGTTCTCTCGAAAATAAATAATCACTACATGAATTTTAATGGATAATGACAGCAAAGAGGCAAAATGAACCCGAAATTTAGCCATATTTCGAAATATGTCAGATTTTGACCTTTTTATTTTCTGACATAAAGTGATCAATGAATATTAGTGCATAGTAAAAGATTTTTTTTGAAATTTGAAAAAAAAAAATCCCTGTACTATTATTTCATTTTTCTTTTACATAACTTGGTATTCATATACCATACCACATTCAGATATGTAAACATTTTTAATTAAGTGTGCCACTTTTAACCCTCGACATTTTAAAACAAGCAAGTATGAAAGTTATTTTCCAGATGAAAGGTTAGTGCAGCACAAAAGAAACAATATTATATTACTACTAGGCAGTAAATCTGTTGTATTTACAAAATAAAGACATTCCATTGTTTTCTATTTGTATATACATAAAATTCTGTATCTTAATTTGATCAAATAAGCTTGAAATTATAATTAAAAATGTGATATTAATAATATAATATTGGCATGAGTCATTTATGAATTATTGGTTTATGTCCCTCATTTAGCAGAATTTATCCTTTTTTCCTTGTACAATTTACTTGTCAACATATTGATAATTACAGATTGTTCACAACACAACATTACAATATCTACCATTATATAACAATTAAATACATTCCTGTCATTTTATTGGATGATTGTGGGTCACATAGCGTGCAATAGTATACAAATAATGAATGTTTATGAGTGCAATGGTACAAATAATGGCACGAGGTGAATGATGAAAGGTTATATTAACGAGGCAAAGCCGAGTTGATATAACCTTTCATCATTCACCAAGTGCCATTATTTGTACCATTACACGAATACAAAACATTCATTATTTGTTTTATATAACATCTAGACGTTTTTTTTTCGTACACAAAAATGTTTCAAAAAGTACTATTTAACGATCGTTGAATAGTGCGTACTATTGCACGCCATGTGACCCACATTCGTCCAATCAAATGACAAGAATTTATATAGGTGTTATATAATACAAACTATTTAACCATCGTATAATAGTACCTTTTTTTTTCATTTTTATTTTGCAAGAAAAAAAAATCTTCTTAATATGAAAAACAAATCTGCGAGAATGAATGTTTTTATGTCTTTGTGATTGTATAAATAATTTCATTCTGTGAAATATGACATTATTTGTACCATCGCACTCATGAACATTCATTATTTTATATATACTGCAAAGAGAAATATTGAATTAAAGCAGAATGAATGAATACTATTTTATGTTACTTCTTAAATACACATTTGGACAGTAGAAACCCTCCATAAGGACAGCCCTATTAGGGTATTGAAAGCAAGGAGAGGCAATATGATATTATTAACACTACGGGTAACCCTATTCAGGGACACTCCTTTTAAGAGGATGCTTTGTTGGGCACCAAAAGTCCCCTTAACAGGGATTCTGCTGTAATTATTGACATGATTTTTTCACGTTTACAATCCTGGAATCATTTTTACGATTATTTTTCATAATGCCCAATAAAAGACAAAAAAAAAAATAAAAAAAGTACAGTAAAGATAATTAAAATTGTTATTACATCCAAGAATGTTACCCACACCACTCTTTATGTCTGAAATAATTCAGCTGCTGGGCTTGCAGAATCAGTTGCCCTCTGTTCTGAGGCTACTAACAATTTATGTGGGGCAACAAAAAAGTATAATGTTCGGCCCCGATGGGCAACTAATAACAAAAGATGTACTGTTTTGCACAAGTTTCAGCCACCAAGATATTGAAGGGGCAACCAAAGCTCAGACACTGGTTGTGGCAAAAAAAATCTTGATTCCGCGAGGCCTAATTCTTTTAAAAAAGATATCAATGTTACGTTTTTTAATTAAAATTGCAATACAAAAATCACATATGCTACAAAATATAAAAATATACTGCTTACTGCACATAAATAAAACAAATCATTAAAACAACATCAATACAAGGACTATGAAAATCAAATATTATATACAGTGTTATAAAAGTGTTCATGGCTTTCGATGGCAATGGCTTTGAATATATATATATCTTATTTATATATTTAGTTTTAGAATATACATATATACAGAATTGCACCAACTTCTTTCTTAAAAACAGTAGTTACGGACAAATATGGAAACTGAGAAGGGATAGTACAAGCCTCAAAGAATTTACTTATTCAACAAAAGGTTTATTTTTTATTTCTGAATATGATGTTGGTAATGTTATATGAATATAAAAGAAACAGAAAAATACATAATATACATGCATTAGTTTGAAAATACTCATTCAAACATAAAACAAAAACAAAAGTGGTCTAGTAAATCTCTAGGCAGATATACCTACATTATACTACTGTACCAACCAATACATTTAAAATAGTCAGCAAAATAGTTCATTGCTGAACCAACAGCATTATTTACCCTCACTTACCATGAATACAGGTGGCTACATTTTGTTTTTTTCTGCAAAGTACAAAGGTGTAAGAAGAGGGAGGGAATCCTGGAAGGTACAATGAAAAGGATAATTATGAATTTCTCAATAGCTGTATATCTCTTATAACTCTATCTTATATTTTGTACAATGGAAATGCAGGTGTGGGATCACATCAAATGTCAACCTTTTAAATACAATACAATTAAATAGGGCCGTTTTTCAAAAATAAATATTGTACTTAAAGTACAATAAAAAAACAAAATCGTTTTTTTTACTTTAGTAATACTGTATACTATCGTGTGACTGGCCGACTGAAAATCCAATTTTTCTTCTTTAATTTTAGATTTACAAATAAACGCACAGTGTATTTTACAGCCTTCTCGTAACGACTTCAGCTTTCTCATAACTCTTGTTACTATGTCATTCAACAGTGATATTTGTACACTAGACTTGGATCTGTGTCATAGTTTCTAGGTGGTGCCAACACACAAAAAATATATATCCTCACGGCAATTTTAAAGCAGCAAATGTGTTTGGTAATTACAAATATCACTTTGAAAATTCTTTTTCAGCATTCATCCTCTAGTCGTTGCTCCGATACTGTTTCATTATTGGTTTTCTTTGATCTGTGCTTCTTCACTTCTGCCCAAATTCTACATTGCGTACCACCACTGTAAATAAAACATTACCACAGTACAGTACAACCCTTTTTAACCAACCCCTATTAAGGGTAAACTTTCTTGTGAAACTAACAAGGGTCAATAACACTCCAACCAAACCTTATTCAGGGGACACCCATATAAGGGGACACGTTGTTGGGTCCTGAAGGTCTCCTTAATAGGGGTCAGACTGCATCTACAAGGTTGTACTGGATAAGGTACTCTTAACTGTGTCAAGCTCTGTCATAAAAAAATTTAATGACGTGTCCCCTTAATATCAGAAATGAATAATTTTTGCATACAAGGATTGTTTAAAATACGTTTTTGCATCAACACACTCCACAAGCTTGTAACACCTGCATATGGCGTGACTAAGTCGTAGGCATAAGTAGCATATCGAATGGTTGATTACAGTCGTCATATTGTGTGGTCCCCCTCCATGAAGGATCACTTTTTGAACTATGAAAACATTGGAGTCTGCCCTCTAGCCAATCTCATTCACAAAAACTTATTACTCATGACCATACAATATTTAGAATACGAATAATAAGAATATTCTTTACTCTCTGCTCACAAGCTTTTATAAAAGAGGATAGACAATTGATCTGTAACAGAACTATTCAGAACTTACCGAATTCTCAAATACCGCAAATCGTTTCTCGACATGTTTTCCAGAACATCAGTCAATGTAAATTGCTCAGACGTAATCTACCGCAAGAAATGTAAAAAAACAAACATACTCTACAAGATTTCATAAATTTAGTGTTTTATAAACATATTATAAAGTAGATAACATAGATGACGTTTCGTATTAAATTAAGTGTATGAGAATTTAATGATGCTCTCTAAGCTTCTTCAAATTAAAGACTGATATTTACCTTAGAAATACTATCAGCATCAATGTTTAACTGTTTCAACCAATCTACCAAATCACTGTCATACATATTACACTCTGAAAATATAAATATTATATATATTTTATGAACACCACAGGCACAAATTCAAATTCTGAAACACTCGGTGATATACTGAAAATTGATTTTATAATTAATTTGAAAACAATAAGATGAGGAAATATGTGAGAATGATAAAAAGTCGTCCCAACCGAGATTCAAACCCGGAACCTTCTGCTTGATAATATTATATATATTAAGGCACATTCAGACAAGTTGGAAGTAAGCTTTGAAGTAGCAATATGATAGTTGTAGTACCTCAAGTTCTTTCAACAGTAAACCAATGATTGTATTGTGTTTTGTGGTAGCATATCTACTTATAACATTTCTGTTAATTACTGTATAATAGAATACTATAGTTTATTGATTGGAAACTTGTCATGATTTCAATTAAAATAATAATTTGACCTGTAAGTGGACATACCACAACCAAAGACAACACAAAATAAATGAATACCTTTACTAAATTCAAATTACTTTACCTGCTAAATATGAAGGGGTTGATACTACACCAGGCGGTCTGTGGAAAAAATATTGATGTAAACAAAATTAATTTATTATGATTATAGTTTTATTTTTAAAATTGTCTAATGAATCTGCACATTTGTGATTTAACAGCAACTGTAAAAATACATTTTTTTTTCAAACTTCCTCACACTAAAAATGTTATACCCTTCTTCAGTCATTTTCAAGTGTAACATATTGGTGGCGTTGTTTTAAGACTTACGTAAGTACTTCAAGCAGCGACTTGTGCTCTTGTAACTGAGTCTTTATTGCTTCATTCAATCGTTTTTGTGTTTCAATTAAATCCCTGACCAAACTGGAAATTAAAAAGGAAGTGTCAAAATGTTACAGTATATTGAAAAGCCTTAAACCTTGCTTTTAAATAGACTCTTTAAAAAAATATAAAGTTTTTTTTTCTTTTGTCCACATTGCCCATCTACACCTAACCTTTAATAATCTTATTTCCATAATTTACACATACAATGAATATCATTTAAAATATAAAATCTATAAGTTGCGTTAAACATATCAAGATCAATTTCTGATCTCTTTATATCATTGTAAAGTTTATATTTTTCAATTTAACCAATTTTAAATTGGTCCAGTTTTTGCTGCCTAGAAAATGGTGTTAATTTATTCACACACTATAAAATCATATTTTTAAAAAGGTACAAAAATGTTCTTACCTTTGATACTCTGTACTTAAACTGTTATATTCTTGATTCATCATACGTGATGTTGCATTATACATTGAGCTATGAATATCAACATCTGCCTGATCGGTTGATTTACTAGAGCTCATGGTAGATACCCCTGATGTTGCACCTCCTGAATTACCACCTAGGTTACCTTCAAATTCCTCACTGTTGATACCTGATGAGTGTGTATGCTGTGCTAAATTAGCACCTAAATCTACAAAAATACATCAATCAAAAATTATTCTTTAAGCTTGGTTTCCACTAGGAGCAAAACAAAGAAGTGTACCACAAGTATTTTGACCAATCACAACGCAATGGACACCCCAACTGTCGCCTGTCATTGGTCAACTAAACTTGAGTTGCACCTTTTTCATTGGGTTGCGTGTTAGTGGGAACCAAACATAAATACAATATATACTGTAGTAACACCTAGGTAATATGAAATACTTATTTTTCTACATAAACCATTAGAAACCAAATCCCTTTTTCCAAATTTCTCCCCAAAAGACTCCTTTTCTATTATTTTCTATTACTACATATTGTATACACTGATTCAACCACTGGACATGTTGATCTTGGACTTAAGATCTGTCTACAATGTCTACACACAAAAAAGTGTGATGCACCTAAATATGGTAGTAATGTAACATCACCTTGTCCATATATGGGTATATCACATTTTTTTTGTCACATAAAGTTTGATAGTGTAGACAGAGCTTAAGATATGGTTGGTCTGGATGCAAGTGGACAAGTTTTAACAAACAATAGTAACAGCAGCTAGGATGGAACCTTTTCACCAAAAGACTAACCTGGCAATAGAATAGTAACAGCTGCTTGGACAGCACCTCTTGTGAGGTTATCTAGAGCAAACATCCAATGTGGCTTGATGTTATTCATATGCAGCTTGAGATTATCTGTCACCTAAAAAAAAGAATATAAAATTAAGTGCTAATTTTAGGAAATTTATGTGCATCAATCTATGAGAATATTAACAAATGCTTGGAGATTTTTTTCTTTTTCTTGTTTTTTAAAATTCAATCACAGCTGGTTTATCTCATGACATTATTCTGCCACTCTTCTCGGTCCTTGGCTGCCACAGAGCACATGTTGATTTTGGCCGAAATACAGATTTTTTGTTGTTGTTAAACATATTATCTTGAATTTCAATAGGCATCTGTACGGTATATACCTATTTACACCGAAAAGAATGATAACTTGAAAATTATAGGAGCTATCATGCTAACAAACAAACAAAGCAAGTAGTGGCTTTACTTACAGCATCTTGAAATAGATAGAGTGCAACATGAAGGTCATTGATAGCAGTGGGGTCAAATTCCAAGTCTTCTTTTAATTTTGCTGTAAAAAGAAATTAGCAAATTCCAACATATACAAGTATAATCAAAATAAATTCTTTATATATATTTATATATAGATATCTGCATATAAAGAAGAAGATGTCAGATTCTTGGCTCGTTTGTGGCAGCATTCTACCATGCTCACAGATTTCATCATCATAACCATTAAAAATATTACTGGGCAGTTTATAATTTGCCTGTGAAATTCGTAATGTAATATTAATGTAGATTTTTTAATAAAACCAAGTATTTTATATTTTTTGAGTACTATAACTATACAGTTACATTTTTGTTGGTCCCGCGTACTTAACAGTGCACATTAAAAAACTTGGTACACTATTCGAAAAAGAGATGGAGATCGTCTCCTGGTGTGCTGATCTGGTAAGCGCTGCACTGCCGTGAGTCCGTGGAGGGCCTAATCCGAATTTCCTCAGTTTCCAGTTAAAACTTGAGGACCAGTAATAATACATTTAACATTTCTTTAAACATTTTATACAGTACCTATTGTGGTTTGCATAATGCTAGACTCTCTGTTCTTAATCACTTGACAAAAACAGTCTACCAAAGTTCCAAAGTGCCGCTAGAAAAATAAAATTAATGTATGAAATAAAGTTTAAACTGACATATATTTAATGCTTACAAAGTCACAAGCTTTTAGACATTCTGAGTAACATAAAACAAGAACATTCAGATCCAATTATTTACACACTTGTAGTGATTTGTTTGTAAAGATTATGAGTATCCCTAATATTTCAATTCCAGATCTTTTTAGTTAACGTCCTCTACCAATAACTTCCGTTTTCTAGTAGCAGAATTGCTGGTCAGAATTCTAGGGCTCCACCAGGCAAATTTCATCTACTAAGCTAGGCCTAAAACAATCTCGTCTTCAGATAACTACCTCTCCTAGTCCATAGTGCCAGGTTAAGATCATACTTGCTTCATTTTGGAAATTACACATCCCTCAAATAAAAATCCTGGCTATGGGTTTCTTCGATTATACATTTTTTAAAAGAGACCTATCTAGTTCAATTTTCCACTTTGTGAATGTGTCTTGATAATCTTGTGACATTAAACCTTACCTTGAATAATTTAGCTTGAGATGAACTTGTTGCTGAATCTGTAAACTTCTTGTACCAATTGTTTACAATCTATAAACAAACATTCTTCATTTTTATGTACAAATATCTTAAACCACGTTTTTCTTGAAAATGATCAATTCAAATCTGTTTATAAATGACTGGAGTTTGATTTGATTTATTTTGATACCATACACAAAAAACAGATAAACCAAACAAAAAACTCAATCATTTTGTATGGCCTTTTAAATCCCTAAAAGTGGATTTACATCTTGATAGGTCCTCAAAAAAGATCATTATGTTTAATAACGTATGCCGCTTTACTTACCTGTGTATGATCATTCTCTAATATTCTAACTAACGTATCTCTTCTTTCACTGTCCTTGCGCAGCATATAAAACCCTACAGTGGAGTCTCTTTCAGGAATACCAGTTTCACTACTATCATCACTATAAATAAACGAGTATGAATAAAGCCATGATGGCAACAACAACACAAGAACATCATCATTATGGACATGGGTAACAGTTTGTTTTGGTTGAGTTTGTGATATATATATATATATATATATGTGTGCATGTTCATAATCGGTGTACCATGTCCCACATAACTGGCTCAGCATATATATTGTGCCAGTTCTGGGGTACATATAATTTCGAAACATGAGCTGCACTGACGAGATCTAATAAGATGGAAAAAGTACTGTCTGCAGATTGAATATATATATATATATTCACTTGCACTGATGAAGGGCTAGTGTTGCCCGAAAGCTCTGCTAACTCCAAAGGAAAATTACTGAAAAAAATGACAATGCTGTGGGTATCAGTGGCTGGATCTCAATGGAGATACAAAAAAAAAAGCGAAAAGCTAAATCAAAACGATAAAGTAACCAGCCAGAAAAGTTAGCAGAGCTTTGGGGCAACACTAGCCCTTCATCAGTGCAAGTATATATATATATAATATACTTATTAAGGTAAACCTAAGGATACATTAGAGCACAAGCCATTCACTATCCTTTGTAAAGGCGGCAATCTTGTTTACGAGACAAACCTATACACAAGATGTTCTACAAACACTAAGTCTGAAACAATTCTTTAGGAATGGTGTTGAAACTATCTCAAGACAAGGATGACAAGAGCTAAGTTGTTGAATGGGCAATTATGCTAATGAACTATAAAAGTCCTGTGAGAGATAATCGCACAGAGCACTGGCAGCTTTCAGTGTCTCTGTCGGCAAATCTCTAAGCATTAATATTCCGTGTCCTATAACCTTGATTGAATTGACTCTCAAAAAAGGTAAATTTAACACGGTTTGTTGATAGAGAATTGTAGTGCAAAATTGTATAAATAGAGAAATTAAAGTTGATTTTATTAACTTTTAAACCACTAAGGAGATAATTTCAAATTGATCAAACTATGTCAATTTTAACTTTAAGTTAACCTTTTTTTTAAAAATATTGAAATTATTTGTTGTGACTTCTAAGTTACTTTAGTGTAACAAAAAATGCTTTCATGTTTTCATCACTAAAGTTCATTTTATGAGAGATATTTGTTTGAATAAAATTGTTCCAATGCTGAGCTGAACTATAAATAAAACAGAATATTTAACAGGAAAGATTGTACTTACGGTGAAAGAGAATGTTGTTCTAAAAGCCCAAAAGATGGTCTCTTATGATCTCTATAAAAAACGAACATTAACTCATCATCATTTTAATATATAAATAAATAATAATAATATATAAATGAATTATTTTCTACTATAAAAGTTCATAGAATTTGGCCATAACAAAACAAACTGTGAAGGCACAAGTTCATTGAGTAATGCTTTACTCTCATTGCACGATGCTTTATTCTCACTGCGCGATGCTTCACTCTCATTGCGTGATGCTTCACTCTCATTGCGCGATGCTTCACTCTCATTGCGCGATGCTTCACTCTCATTGCGCGATGCTTCACTCTCATTGCGCGATGCTTCACTCTCATTGCGCGATGCTTCACTCTCATTGCGCGATGCTTCACTCTCATTGCGCGATGCTTCACTCTCATTGCGCGATGCTTCACACTCACTGCGCGATGCTTCACTCTCACTGCGAGATGCTTCACTCTCATTGTGCGAGATGCTTCACTCTCATTGCGTGATGCTTCACTCTCATTGCGCGATGCTTCACTCTCATTGCGTGATGCTTCACACTCATTGCGTGATGCTTCACTCTCATTGCGAGATGCTTCACTCTCATTGCGCGATGCTTCACACTCATTGCGTGATGCTTCACACTCATTGCGTGATGCTTCACACTCATTGTGCGATGCTTCACTCTCATTGTGCGAGATGCTTCACTCTCATTGTGCGAGATGCTTCACTCTCATTGCGTGATGCTTCACACTCATTGCGTGATGCTTCACTCTCATTGCGTGATGCTTCACTCTCATTGCGCGATGCTTCACTCTCATTGCGCGATGCTTCACTCTCATTGCGCGATGCTTCATTCTCATTGCGCGATGTTTCACTCTCATTGCGCGATGCTTCACTCTCACTGCGTGATGCTTCACACTCATTGCGCGACGCTTCACTCTCATTGCGTGATGCTTCACACTCATTTCGTGATGCTTCACACTCATTTCATGATGCTTCACTCTCATTGCGTGATGCTTCACTCTCATTGCGTGATGCTTCACTCTCATTGCGTGATGCTTCACTCTCATTGCGTGATGCTCCACTCTTATTGTGCGAGATGCTTCACTCTCATTGCGAGATGCTTCACACTCATTGCGAGATGCTTAACACACTATGTAAAGCAACATAAAATGCTAACTGACCTTTCCAATGGCTCAGTTGATGACGATTCATATTCAGGAATCGAAGGAGACTGTGGTCGATCAAAACTCAGTTGAATTCTAGGAGATGGTGCTGAGAAAAAAACAAACTCACTTTGTTAAAAATGTTGACAAATTTGTACTCCTGAACACACATTTAAATGTGTCAATCTTATAATACAGTTCAATACATGTATTTTGTCTAACTTATTTAGTTCAGTTACTGTATATACAGTACCATGTTTTTGATGTACAGTCTATATTTTCATAGATATTTTAAAGGCCAGGTGCGGGCAAAAAATTTCTATTGATCATACATTACAATAATTATCGATCTATAGTTTCCACTATGTTTCATAATTTTTGGGATTTTATTTGTGTTACACTAGCTTGTTGAAAATAAGCACTTTCTTATCAGTGGGGGGATAGTTCAAATTACACAGTAAAATCTCTATTCTTTTGTACACAAATGTTGTAAATAGAGAGGTATTTTAAAAAGCTATGAAAAATAAACGGTGTGGTAAAAAATATTATCAGTAAATATAGGTAATATAACTTGAATTTTACATTTCCTATATTTTTATTCAACTTCAGATTTTTATTTTCATGCTATAGCAAAAATTATCCACCGTATATCCACCATCTTTTTTCATGTACTAGGGAGTCACCAGACATGTTATTACATTAGATTAAACTACCTAACTACTGAAAAAAAGTCTTCCTGGTTTTTATGGCAGAATTTTGCCAAATTTTGTATTTGACCATATTAAGAGAAATTCATGTTTTTTCATCTTGATTTCTGTTACAAATATTTGATTTATGTACAATTAACCAGATATTATATTTAAAATTCATGCCTGTAGCCGAGCTTTAATTGTTCCGAGCTGTGGTGTACATGAGTCTTATTTTGAACTTTAAAACTTACTTGAAATGCTTCTATCCCTTTTAAATTCTGATCCGGCTTTTTGTGGGGACACTCTTGAATTCTTTCGATAGAGGAATGGATCACGAAGAAGCTGGGTAGCCGTCGCTCTCTTATCAGGATCAGATTCAAAAGTTCTTGTAAAAGAAAAGATGCAAAAGGTAAATACAATTATATTTCCTTCTTGAAATAAAACAATAACAATACGTTATTCTGACATAGCACTCAATGCACAAAGCCTCTAAGCACTTCATATTATTGGCCCGGTTATTTTTGGATCAAACCTACTCCTTTAATGTTGCAGCCCTACCAGCTACCCATTTGCACACAGTGTTTTGCCTAATGTTACAAACAATGTATTGCGTGTTGGATTCACATTCAAAACTCCAAATCCTATACACTAAGGGATCATGTCAAAATAATTCTAATGTTGTCTTTTTTGGGTATTCAGGGACTGCTTCATAAACTTCGGCATAGAAATAAAATCATATGTTATTGCAGTAAAAAATAATGGTGTTACTGTAGGTTAACTGCAGTAGAATCATTTTGACATGGTTTCTATTAAATTCCTAAAGGCAGAGTGCGGAGATGAAGAACTGATCGTATGCTTCCATTGATTATCTTGGTCTGCCTTGAATATACTCAAAAAACAAAAAAAACAAGAATGCAGTGCAGTATATTTACCTGAGAATAAATATCTGGATAATATCGGACATAGACGATGGAATTTCTGGATGTAACTTATAAAAACCAACTTTAAACATGGCTGCCTCGGGTGAACCAAGCTAAAAAGAAAATAAACTATGCATTAAGTTGCGTTATTGATTTGCATATTGTATACAAATCAACATGGTAAAACATCGTCTAAACGAACTTGAACAGGGTTTCGCACTACATAAGATTTCTATGGAATACATTTAGATATGTAGCGGACAATTGGAAAACTGTAGCATCAATAAATGAAGGAGAAAGTCCAAATTTAATTTACACAAATGAACAGGCTACTTTAAAAATAATACCTCAACAAATGGATGGAATACATTTAGATATGTAGCGGACAATTGGAAAACTGTAGCATCAATAAATGAAGGAGAAAGTCCAAATTTAATTTACACAAATGAACAGGCTACTTTAAAAATAATACCTCAACAAATGGTGGTTTACTTGTTGCCATTTCAACAATTGTGCAGCCAAGAGACCAAATATCTGCCTAGAATATAAAAGCAAAAAAAATACAATAGGTCCATAAACCTGGAAAACAAATTGGGAGGTACACAAGAACAACAAAGCAGAGGATTGATTTGCCTGTAAACTACTTGAACAATTTGGGCTAACATCCAAAAATGTTGTGATAGGATACGTTTCGACTTATTCTTTCTTTCCTAGAAACATTGTCTAGGACGTTTATTACATCAGGCCATGGCCCAAATACAACAATATAAATAATTTACAATACAATAAACTTATGTGTGTTAAAAAATGCTTTCTCTTTTTATAAGCAATGTAAATGAACAGTAGGGAAGTAACTGTTTTCTTAAATTATTTAATATCATGGACATTGTAATAAAAAATGAACCATATCTTCTACTAGATTCTTATTACAAACCTATAGTCCGATTTGGTCTGGAGACTATACTAAATGTATTGTAGATTACAGAGATTGTTTCATTATGTTTCATTGTACAAAAATATTATAATCTATTTCATAGTTTTATAAAATAATGTTATTTACTTACTGCTGCGCCATAACCACGAAGACCTTTGTCGATGACTTCAGGTGCCATGTATTGTAAAGTACCTTTAAATGTATTTAACATAGTGTAAATAAAATTACAAAATTGAGGTAGTCATACCACAGTTATGTCATTAAAAAAATTATCTGTGAGAGATAATCGCACAGAGCACT
The DNA here is from genome assembly GCF_964355755.1 of Antedon mediterranea. Lineage (NCBI taxonomy): Eukaryota > Metazoa > Echinodermata > Crinoidea > Comatulida > Antedonidae > Antedon > Antedon mediterranea. The sequence continues at coordinate 17,976,104 of NC_092676.1, forward strand.
GGTAGCTTTCAGTGTCTCTGTCGGCAAATCTCTAAGCATTAATATCCCGTGTCCTATAACCTTGATTGAATTGACTCTCAAAAAAGGTAAATTTAACACGGTTTGTTGATGGAGCATTACAAGATTGTAATGTAAAATACATATATGGTACAACTACATTAACAGTGAATGCCTGAACAATTTTAAAAGCCATGATTGTAAGTTGAAATAGTCAAATTGTTTCCAAATCCAGTAAACCATTATGGGTTACTAACCTTTAAAAGAGTCTGCACTTGGATTTAAACCTGCTAACCTCTTTGACGTTCCAAAGTCTGATATTTTTAGCACCCCACTGTATGTGTTCACCAGGACATTATCCCCTTTGATGTCTCTGTGAACAATTTTTTGGTCATGCTGAAAATAGATAAAATAGTTATTATATATATATATATATATAGCAGACGGTCCGAGTTCGAGTCTCGGTTGGGGCAACTTTTTCTCATTTTCCCAGATTTCCTCATCTTTATCGTTTCAAAAATTAATTAAATAATTTTCAGTGTATCACCGGGCAGTTTGGAATTTATTTCTATGCCTGTTGTGTTTATATTGTTACGTGTGACGAGAGTCAGGTGTCACATGTCACATGCAAATGAATCAAGTCGCCGGTGGTCAAGTGGACGAATCAGAACGGAGCGTGGTGGTGCGCGGTATTTTGGAAAGCTGTGCTGGGTGTGTGACACAAAGAAGAGAGGGACTCAGGGCCAGCCAAGGACGCTTGCGTTTAGAACTGTGCTTGAGACTGGAAGCGAGGCAGGACGATAAGAATGGGGAGGTTGTGATGTGTACGGATGGCCAGGCAAACCAACCACTCGGTATCATACGTATCTATAATTGTGTTGTTATGTATTTTGTGCTTCGTGAAAGGAAATAAATGGAGCTCGTGCTCCTTGCATAATACTTTAAGTGTCGACTATTGTTTGTTCCAAGCCTCGTTGTTGCTATTTAGGTATTTCGGCCTAGGCCAAAAGTGGTCGTAACAATATATATATATATAAACACAGTAGGCAAAGAACATTAATTCTAAACCGCCCGGTGAATTAATGTTCTTTGCCTACTGTGTTTATATATATAAAAGTATCTCTTCGGAGATCACGCCTCGTGAATAAAAATACTGAAAGATGAGGGCGTATCAATTTGATCTCTGTTGCGCGTACGTACAACTGAGGACTAGTGCTGTTCCGCCGTACCACGCCGAGAATGTTAAAGAGTCGCTATCCAATCGAGTTTGAACAATACCATGAAAGCCCCAGTGGTCTAATGGTTAGGGCAACTGCATTATCAAGCAGACGGTCCGAGTTCGAGTCTCGGTTGGGGCGACTTTTTCTCATTCTCACAGATTTCCTCATCTTTATCGTTTCAAATTAATTAATTAAATTTCAGTATATTACCGGGCGGTTTAGAATTAATGTTCTTTGCCTGATTTATTTATATATATTATATATATTTTATTTTTTAATTTCATACGCAGTTAAAAGTTTCATTTGAGGCTTAAGGAGGGAGTAGAAACAGTAGTAACTCTCAGTCTATCTGACTGGCACTACGTCAGATAATATGAGATTTATGAACCTTCTGGTTCACTTTTCACAGAAAACAATGTTTTCCGTGAAAGTCATGTGTTCAAAATTGAGTCAATGAGTAGTGTGCTGTACAGTAGTAGTAAATATGTAAAAGCATAAAGCTCTGTCTACACTATCAAACTAGTTTAACAAAAAAAGTGTGGTGTTCCCTAATAGGATAGTGGTATGCCTAAATATGGTAGTGATATGACATCATCGTTGAAACACTGGTTCTCATCAGATCACCAAAGTTAAGCAACGTTGGGCCCGGTTAGAGCTTGGAGGGGATACCATCTGGGAATACCGGGCGCTGTATATGGAGCTGGGGTCCCTTTAGGCATTTGAAATCAGCACTGCTGACTGTTATGGCAGCCCCTGCATCTAGCATCTGCCTAATCAAATCCAGTTTAGTTGGTTGCATAAAAAACATCCAAATTGAACAGCAGCACGTACCAACAGGGGTCTGGCTCAGATGTATTGGCTTATGCCTCTCCTCTTGTTAAGCCTGACGGGACGAGAGACACCCTTGGTCAATGTTGGGACCAGCCAAAGGTGCTGTAAACAGTCCTGGCCTAGTCATCATTCAGGTGAATGTAAGACTATTACTGACAATGTCGTTTAAGACAAAGTCGGCCATATATATTACATCATCATGTCCATATATGGGCACATAACATATTTTGTCACATAAAGTTTGATAGTGTGAACAAGGCTTTACACAAACAGAACATAATAAGATAAATACTGTTATTCAATATGTTATTATAAGATGACCTGTTGTGATAGTAAGTTTTGAAACAATTTTTAAACTTCTTAGGTTAAATAATATATTTATATGTAAAAATGATTTTACCAGATACTCCAAGCCTTCTAGGATTTGTTTGGTATAAAAGGCAATTGTGTTTTCACTGTCCTTCAATGGCCCCCACTTTAACCTCAGCAGAGCTGATAAACTCCCTAACGACAAAGAATTTACATTATCACAATAATTATTATTAAAATCACATATTTTTATATTTTATATTTTTTTTTATATAATATAAGGAAATTACTGTACATATTGGCAAATAATAATAGGTTAATCACATGCTCGCGTATAAGCATAGAATTCTGACAAAAGACTGGCAAATCCATCATAGAATTGACTGTCAATACCAGAGTCTCTCAAAACCGGAAACTCTCCATACTTTTCTTGAGGTTCAAAAGGTCCCACATAATTGTTACCATTGAAAACACATTCTGAATACCAGACTTTCTGGAAAACTAGACATATTTGGCAAGTCCAAAGGAGAGTTGACTTTATTCACCAAATTTTATACCAACGTTCCCTGGGACTATACTTGCTCATATACAGTAATAGCTTAGTAACATTTAGATATGTATAGCTAGCATACCTCCAGGCACTTGTTCCATCAATATTTTGAATACTTTTTCTTGGCTGACAGATCCCAGATATTTAACAATATTTTTGTGACTAAGTCTTGAATGAAGTAGAATTTCCTCATGCAGTGGTTGGACATCCCTTGAAAACAAAACCAAATTGAATTATTACAACCTGTACAAATATTACAATAATTAAACATTGTAAAAACCCTTATTTCTTGTATTATATGAATGAATAACTGGTTGGGAGCAGAAATGCTACTTGACCAAACTCAGTACGGTATGATTTTAATAATTCAATTAAATAACTGTACAGTATAAGGTTTGCATGAAAATATATAGCATTTAATGTAAATACACTTAATAATTGTATGGAAAACAATGATTTGGTTTTAATAGGACACCCACTAAATTCAAAGCCACTGCAAATATATCATGTTGGTATAGCAAATTCAAGATATTGAAAAGCAGTATTGGTAGTTTTATGATATGAAAATCAGGAATCTTTTAAAAAGAACAATTTACAAATTATTTCTCATCAAAAAATATATCAAGAATTGTTTTCTATTATTTCTAACACTGGAAAAAACACCTGTACTGAATTCTAGTTTGTATATATGTTGTGTAAAATAATTTCATACCATTCATTTGTAATTGGAACTTCTTTGACAGCGATTCGCACCTTTGTGTTCATATCCTTAGCTGCATATACCACACCATATGTACCTTTTCCTAATACTACCTTTTCACCATTTTTATCATATTCATACTCAAACTACAAGATAAAAAAATAACTCTTAAAGTTTCTTCAATCCAATTGTTATCACCTTTCTGCTGAATATTCATTTTTCCCATCAGATGCTATACTGCTTTTTCTGTAGGTCTGTTTCAGGTTTGAGATTTGTTGGTAGTGTGTTATTTGGGACCTATTAGTGCTTTTCAAAGGTATTTTAATTAATTTCATACGCATTCTAACAGCAACTAACTCGCCAATTACAGGATGGATAAACTATTTTATAATTTTATCATGCTTAAAAACTAAAAGTCTTATTTGAGGCTTTAGGGAGTGGAGTTGAAGGAGTTGTGAGTTTACAACCCTGGCACTAAGTCAGGATTGAACCCTGGAACTAAGTCAGGATTGAACCCTCGAACTAGGTCAGGATTAAACCCAGGATTGGAAGGCACGCATCTTAATCACCAAGCTACAGCTATTGTGGTATAGAGTGCACACTGGTCTCCCTCTTAATTTAGTAAGGATATACTGGAGTAAAAGCTGATTGCTATATTTGTAGGTAGTTCTTCATCTTGCCTCAAAATATGTTCAAATAGTCCCAGCCTGGCTTGCCGCTAATCTACTGAAAAGGTTTTGTATTGCATCTCTCGTGGAGATTTTGGTTTGCTATTTTAAGCGGTATCTATTATTAGTTCTATCATTGTTTTAGCTGTTTTCTGTAAAATGTCTCGTTTGAATATATAATGATATTTAGAATGGGCCATGAAGAAATTCATTATCATAAGCTTACCGCCACAGGTTCAGAGTTCAAATCTGAGTCCCTTTCTGTTAAAAGATTATTCTTGTCTTCTAAATAATCATCAATTAATCTCATGATCTCATCGTGAAATCTAAAAAGAATATATATTTATGGCTTCTAAAAAAGTCAATCTTATAAACTCACAAGTATTTAATTTATGCGATATGAAGATTTATATAATGTTAAAAAAGTGGTCAAAATGCTGACAGTTCTTTTCAAATTGCTGAATTATTATAAAATAACACTTTGTTTTTGTTATATTCTTATCATTTTTGTTTCTATAATATATTAATTATACTGAAAAATAATTATATGGTTTAAGTCTACACAATACAAGTTTTATTAAGAAAAAAATGTTTATTAATGGAAATGTGTTAAAGTTATAAATAATATGTATAAAAAGAGGAATGCAGTACAAGTAGAAATTAGGAGAAAAGATGAACACAAAAACAATGGAAAATGTAACATTTTATGCAACCAGATGATAACAACAAACATTGTTAATACACTAATATGTATAGTGTACTGAAATGAAAATGTGTTTAGAGAAAAATATATTTAAAGAGATGAGATATATGCATGGAAATAAAAGTGGGATAACCCACATAAGATAATAATAAAACAAGTTCAGCAATATATAAAATCACATGTTATATACCTTTGTCTTTGATTGGACGATGAAAAAAATAATTGAAAGTCATCGGAGTTGTGTTGAACATATATAAACAAACACCTATCATCTCGTTTGTACAAGCTATCAAAACAAAATTGCAAAAACACATTTTTATTTAATTCTGTCAAAACTGACATATGCAAATTTAACTGTAGCAACATAGTGTATTTATGTAACATAAAACACTATAAATTGGACAACTTACATTTTGCTTTTAAAAGAATGCGTGTGTATTGGGCAAATTTAAAATGAGGAAAATAATTAGATAAAAAAAAAGATTTTTTAACAGATTGAAAAAAACAATCCTACCTGACACCTTTGATGGATGATATAAGGAACCTCCATTCATTAATTTTCTGAAACAATTACAATTTTTTTATTTTTTATAATTGGGTAAATATTTGAGAAAGAAATCTATGTTCAAATTAAAATGTATTGTTATTAAATACATGGTAATTGAAATTTATATTCCAAGGTTAAAAACATGATTTAAATAGTTACACGCAAATACATACAAAAAAGAATACAATATTAAAATATGTAAAAACAGTAAAAAGTTATGAGACCATATAGTGAAAGTCTATGTTGTATGACAACAGTAAATTTAATTTTCCGCCAATACTAACCTTACAATTCGTGGGTTTTGCCACATGCCATAGCCTGACAGACTGAAAAGAAAAGGAGAACATAAACTTTGTTTCACACTAGTTGAATTATTTACATGCACTGTTCAACACTGGTCTCCAATTAACAAAAAAATACAATATCTTATTGACAAGGTGCAGATTACCACAAATCTTGAATGCTTTTGGCCACAGTTTTCAAGAATACTTAAATGAGCAAATATTGCACCAGTCAGTGTGATTGAACTTTGCTTGGAAACAGAGTTATTTTCTTCTTACTAATGAATTTACCAATAAGATGAAAACAAAGACAGTACCTTTTCATCCTCTTCTTCATTAATAGTGATAAAACTTGGCTTCATGACTTTAGATGGTTCCAAAACAAGCACAGGGAATATCACTTTAGAGTTACTGTCCTTAGTTGTCTCAACAAAGAACTCCAGCCAGAAGTTAAATAACTGCAATGCAATATTAACAAATTATTGTTATGTTAAAATCCTAGGAGCCCCACACTCGAATTACAAGTACAAAATGGCATCATATACACACTTCTGTACAGGTGTAAATACTCGACAAGTCTAAAACTCTATCTACACTATCAAACTAGTTTGACAAAAAAAGTGTGATGTACCCAACTATGGTAGTGATATGCCCAAATATAGTGATATGACATCATCATGTCCAAATATGGGCACATCACATATTTTGTCACAAAAAGTTTGATAGTATAGACAGAGCTTTTAAACACAACTTATAGATTATACTCATCTCTGGTCTTTATCTAGTGTTCTAATATAGTGGTCAACTAATAATATATTTAGTGCTTATTGCACAATGCTTCACATTATTACCCCAGTCATTTTTTGGATCTAACACATATGGAAACATACTCCCATAATGCAGCTAGTAATCAGCGCAATTGTGTTCTGACTTTACCAGGAATTAGGAATACTGTATTTATACCGTTTATTGTTCAGGGGGGTTTTTAGGGGGCATTTAATCAGGGGAGGCATTTATTTATATAAATAGAAATGTGTTGTAATACAATAGTGTGTATTATATATTTTGCAGGGCGTTTATTCAAGCAAAAAATAAATGTCCTGGGGTGTTTATTCGAGGGGAGGCGTTTATTACAAATGATGTTCTATGGAAAGGTTTTTATTCGAGAAGGGTTATTCAAATAAATACGGTAGCTGAATTAATGTAATTGGAAGGTTCTTGAAAGTGCATTTTACCTCATGTTCAGGCTTAGGGTTCTCAACTGGGATTGGTATAACCTTTGTAATCATCTGAATATTGCCAAGAGTTGACTTCAAGTACCTACAACAAATATATCGAAAATTGTTTTTATCTGGATTTATATTTAGATATCTGTATACAATTCCTTATGTTAAACCAGTAGATAATAATATAACGTTTACCTCAATAGCATTGTCTCATGAATTATATTATTATTATTATTATTATCGTTGGTAAATTTGAAATAAACATTTTTTTTTGCTTTTTGTTTTCTTAAAGCCTATTTTCCATCAGTAGAATTTATTCACGCAAATCCAATGTTTCGCATAAAAAAAAAAATTAAAACGTAAAATAAATGGGGAGATCAAACCTGGTTACAACTTGTAAGTTGTCCATATATGGGCACATCACATCTTTTTGTCACATAAAGTTTGATAGTGTACTAACTAATAAAGTGATCAAGTTGCTGGTGAACTATATTGTTGCAAATTTACCATGTTGGTGGCTTCAGGTTGAACATACACTCGGCAGCTTGTACAGCTTTTGAGAAGTCTCCAGCCAAGACACTAATCTCAAAGAATGTTGCAACATCCCAGTAATCTTGCAATGACATCAGACTTCCCTTCTTACCAAGAAGCATGTTCAGTGTCACACCTATGTATGAAGACAACAAGTAAATGAAAAAAATAAAATGGGAGAAAAAACATTGATCTAAAGCATCTAGGCTTATGTCTTTTATTTCAACTTGACTCAATCATACCAATATAGAAAATTGATGGGCAATTGGCAGAACCTTGTTCAGTTAAAATTAAAAGGTAATTCTACATTCTATCTATTGCATTTAATGATTTTTCTTTTTAACAATTGTGAATTTCAATCCATGTATTAGAAATGCCACAAACATACCGTATGTATTCAAATAAATGCGGTTGTGTAATATTTTGTGTAATATGGTGTGTGTATAATAAAATAAATACCCCTAAATATAAACAAGTACAACACAATTAATATCAAAAAGTGATAAAATACAGTAAAAATTGTATCAAAATGCTTGGTAAATTGTTGATCATGGCAGTCAATGGATTTATACTACGATAGCAATGTGTTGTAATACAAAATTGTGTATATGATGCATGTCACATGTAATTTAATTATTTCGTAACGCTATTCGAGGGGGGAAGGGGGGCGGGTGTTTAGTGTTGATTCCAAATGATGTTATATGGAGGGCATTTATTTGAGGGTGGCGTTCATTCAAAGCGGTGCATTCATTTGAATAAACATGGTACCTATTTTCTGCAACTCTTGTGATTTACTGAAATCTTCACCAGACAGCACGAGTAGAGTTGCAAGATTGATGCCAGCATACTCATTGGGATGCACTTCAAAGCCTTTTCTGTACCTGCAACACACAGAAATGCAACAATTATTATTTCAACTCTTTTTAGGATTTTTTTTTGTTGGAATGTGTACAAAAAGGTGCATATTAGCTTTATAATTTTGATTTTAAATTTCCTACACATCTAACAGCGAGTACCAACTAGCCAATTACAGGATGGATAAATTATTTAATAATTTATCATGCTAAGTCTCATTTGAGGCTTAGGGAGTGAAGTTGAAAGAGCTCTGAGTTATAACCCTGGCACTAGGTCTGGATTGAACCCTGGACCTTGGAATTAGAAGGCAAGCATGTTAACCACTTAGCTATAATATGCCATCTTCTGCAAACTATTATCAATTAACAACTGATACCCAATCTATGGACAAACATCTTTTACTTCTCTGCAACCTGAATGTGTGCCAAACATGTTGGGCTATCTCAGAAAATTGGTCTAAAAATCACAATGTTCTAGTATAGCTTAAACACATCAAGAGAATTAGAAAGTGTCCTGGTGGGAATGCGTTATAAGATTAACTTAGACATGCATTCTTAATTTCTTTACGGAAACTTTAGGACATAGAAAAGACAAAGAGAACAAAAAAGAATTATAAATCTAGTGTAAAAACAAAATGAAAGAGTGTTAAAATCTATTTACCAGTGTATAGCCTTATCTCTGCTATCAGTATTTTCATACATACTTTCTGTGTACAGATCTTTGTAGATCCTTCCAGCTAAGCACAACATATCTGGAACTTGATTCTCCTTTTTCTCCAATGCTTCGTTGATGATCTTTAAAGCAGTCGCACGATCACCATTTTTGTTCCGCCTGAAAAATTTCGATAAAAAAAATTAGTAAATGATTATTTGGTATTAAAGGTCAAAGGTATTAACTGCGCGTAGCTACAAGGCACATAATGATAAGAAAAGTCGCTAATGATGTACACGCAATCTGGGGTTCTCAACAGCTACTGCTAAAAACAAACAAAAAACAAATTCAATTTTAAAAAGTAGTTTTAAAAACACCCATTAGATTTAAGGTGTTCCATTATTCACCTAAGCAGAGGACCACCAGTGACACATACTAGGCTTTATATCTGGCCTTCAAGATTACTTGTAAATTACTATCAGGCCTACATTATAAAACTGTTGAGTACCCCTGCCTTAAATAAATATAACGTTACCTGTTAAGAGCAAACACATGAAGGTGTATTATAGCTGGCTTGTCTGTAATGTTGTTATTTGACAGTTGTTCTATAGCTTTCACTAGTTTCACCATTGCATTATAATCCTAACAACCAAATAGTCAATGTTGTCAATATAATTTTTTTAAAAACCTGAATTAGATTACAACACTCATAATATATGACTCTTAGAGCCCGTTTATACAACATGCTAAATCAACACGCATCGACGTTGGTGTGTTGTATAAAACAGAAATGGATTCCGCGTAATTACTAAACCACCTGGAAAGGCTACTTGAAAAGGCTACTTGAGAACCGTCCAAATTTGGCCGGTTGGTGAGCTGAAGTAGCCTTGTTAAGTAGCCACAGTGGACAAGTTGCCCTTTATTATAGCAGCAAACGTTTGGCTGTGACTGACCTTCCTATTCATAACACGGCAGTTGACATTCATGCATGAACGGCTCAGTTTATGGGACTGACCTTCGTATGTGAAAACACGAATATACATAGGTGTGTAAAGTAAGAAGGGTGTTGTATAAACACAGCCTTAAAGTCTCGCCACAAAAGCCTACTTACCTGTAAACATATTCATTGTTAAACTTATGCCCATGTGAACGTAACGCAACGATGTAGGTGCAATGCAAGCGAGTTGACCAATCACAAGATATGGTCCATGACTGGTCAGATTATTTGCGGTGCGCTTACATCCTTGCGTTGCGTTCCCAGTGGAGACCAAGCTTCACAGGCAGCTGAAAGAAAGTTAAATTGCTCTAATGTAGGTACAGTAAGGTCAACCGGGGTGGAATCTTACCTGTATTTCTCTGTAAGATAGCAAAAGCTGATGGACAATATCACCTGTGAGCAAGAGCTGATCATCCATTCGCTTCTTTAAAACTGATAATTCCTACAAAATGATGAACAAATAATACAATTAAAAAATAACATTGATTATAAAAAATAATGCAATTTGCAATGATGCTCCTATTGAGCTGAGTTGAATAGAACTTTGAAAGGAAATATTCTGCCCATTCAACGCATACAAAACATTCATTTTTGTTCTGTATTCCTTTGTTTAAGTAATCTGCCATTCCATCTAGAATCAAATGTCACAAACTAGACCATGCTACACATGGGTGCTCAGACTTTTAATCACATTGCAAATTATTTTTATGAGTGAGATATGTTATATATGACTTATGTTTAATATTCTGTAATGTGAAAAATGGGAGGCTTCTTATCCAAATACAGTTGAATTCATACTAAGGGGACACCTTTGGGGCCCAACAAAATGTTTCAATATGCCCATATGAAGGATGTCTCCTGAATAGGGTTAGATGCAGTGTTAAAGCATGTATGCTCTCTTAATAGGAGAGTGCTCTGAATAAAGTAGATTTACTAGTAGTGTTTGTTAGCACAAATCGAAAGCGTCCTCTTCCACCCATCTTCCGAATCCCTCTTTGCGACGAATTATAGTTCCTTGAGTTTTTTACTTCAGCGAAATTGGTAGTTCAAATTGTTTTTACTTTTTGCGAAGCAAAAAATGCGCAGCAAATCAGAGCTCTGGAAATGAGTTTTGACACGTTCATGAGCACTCATTTGAATCAAACAAACGATAAGCATAAAAATCACAGCTATTCGCTCTTTGTAGTGGATTGGAAAAGGTAGCACGTTTTTTTTTCTCTGCGAAACGTTGGATGGACGCAAACAAATTGGCTTTAGGAGGAGTTCTACTGTCTATTCGTTATTTCCTATAATACAAGTGGTTTAGGTCTTTCTTATCTCCGTAATCTTTACTGTGATACAGATAGGTGTAGTTTGAAGGAAATCTTAGTGAAAGAAGATCACTCATGTTCTGTAAATAAATACATATGTGTTTAATGATATCAATATTTTACCTTGGCCAGCTGTTCACCTTTATATCTCCTTCTTGCTTCTCTAATACCTTTAAGTAAAAGCTCCTTTGCACATTCTCTATAGAATAAAATTTTTTTTTTTAAATAATTCGTATTGTATGAAATATTATAATAGACATAATTTGGGTATTAGGCATATTGAAATTTCATTTTCAAAGGTCCATGCTAAATCTGTTGTACTATAACCAGACAAAAATCCTGAAGAAATGTATGAAAAGTTGAAGTAAGTATAACAACTTTAGGAATCTCAAATGCACCACCATTTGAACTATAGTGACCTAATTGATTTCAAGTATAAATTAAACCACTTTATGATTTGATCTATTTTAAACAGTCTCCAAACCACTATAAACATGTCTATTGTTTGTCTTTGCTAGCATAATTGACATTGAGCCACTCAACCCAACTTAGGAATGGTAAATTTAATGTACAGAATAGTTATAAAAATAATGTGTTAGCTTCTGTATTCAATCACCGTAGCAATTTGTTTAAGACGCAATTGTACAGACTTTTTACATTACTACACAAAAATAAACATGAATACATTTTTACCTGTTTGTTACTTGCATTTCTTCGTAAACAGATTTTAAACGACTATACAATGGTGGGCAAATCTTTGATAATGAATCACCTGATCCTTTGACAGGTTTGAAGACACAGGCCATATCACACACATAACACTGGCCATCAGGGTCAAGCTTGTAAGGGAAGAAGTGGTAGCCAGATTCCAAACATGAATTCTGTAAATAGAAACAAATTAAAAATGATAATATATAATAAAGAGAGAAAGAGTTGGAAGAGGAAGGCTTACAGAAACATAGTACTTTTTAGGCCAAAGCTATGGGCGATTAGTGGTGTGGGTGGCTAAATCCGCACCTGAAAGCAATATGTGGATCACTTTCCATGTGGAATTCTGGGCCAACCTGCAAAAAGTCCAGTCTTGTTCATTTAACCTTGGGTGTGATATCTATACATTCATTTGCATGGTTATTAGGAAATGTTTACCCTTTTTCTTAATTTCTAATACAACCTGTTGTTACAGTGTTATTTCTTTTATGATGAAAAATAAAAAAAAAATTTTCATTTAAAAGTGCCCTCTATTGTGTTGGACTCATTGTACTATGATGGATTAAAATAATAGAATTTGAAATTGTTAAAGATGTATTGTCCCCCAAAAAATTAAATCAGACTTTGAATATTTTATAGTTTAATAAAGTTAATCACTTCCATAGGAAAAAACACAAAAAATAATGTTTTAACTTATAAAACGAAAAAATAAATAGTTAAATTCAACCAAAAACCCATTAGCTGGCAGCTATTTTTTGCTTTAAATGACAGTTTTTTTCAGGTAAATACATTTTTTCAAACTAATTATTGTCAAAGTGGATTATTATATGTTACATTAAAATGGCATATTCAACAAAAACTTTGTTACCAAGTATTTTTTCAGGGGGACAATAAATCTGTAAACAATCCATAGAGGTTCTATACCAGTACTATAGCTAAAATGAAAATATCAATATTTAATGTAGTAATACATTAAAATATAACACAAAACAATAAATCAACTTAGTCAACTTACTGTCAACGATGTTACAGTTTCAGGGTCGGAATCATTTTTATCATGGTACAAAACAATATTCTCATTTTTTCCAAAGCTTTCTCGCACTCCGAGATGATAAAATAAAGTTGCCTGTTGAGTTTTTATGGACATGTCCACGATAACCAGATCAGCATCATAAAATATGTCTAACACGCTCGTCTGTCCAAAATCTAGGTGCTGAAAGGCCACTCGCTTCAGGTCAATGTCCGCATTATGAGTTTTTAATTTTTCAACATTTTCAAACGCTTTTTGACAAGCTTCAGTATTATTACTGAATATGCAAGCCACTCTCATATTGAATGTTTTGTTTTAATGTTTGATAGTTTAATTCATTTGATGTCTAAATGCTGCACATTCTAAAAACAAAATATAAGAAATTAGATAGAATAGGTAAACTGGATCAATTGCTGTTGAGTGAATACAGGGCTTCCCCTTTCCCTACAACGAAATCCCTACACAAATAGGCCTACCATTAATTAATATATATTAGGCTTAGATAGTATCAAATTTAGGCCTACACTCACTTCCCCACCCCTCTTGGCCTGTCACACCAAAATCAGTCCGGGCCAAAATCGGTCCGGCGGACCAGTTTTGGCTGCCAAAATCAGTCCGGGGGACCATTTATGGCTGCCAAAACCTGTCCGGCCGGACCAATTTTGGCCGCCAAAACTGGTCCGGCCTGGATAAAATCGGTCCGGGCAGTAGGACTGTTTTTGGCCGCCAAATATGGTCCGGTCTTACAAATATATGGTGCGCAAAATGAGTCATAATGTATTATATCATTTTTAAAAAATGTATTAGTCATTATATTGAAAACTATGGGTTTTATTTGTTATTTTAATATTATAAATTAATCCTGTTTTTTTAATTATCATTATTAGTAGTAACTCATCAGTACTAATAGGCTTTTTGTATACAATATGTATCTCTGCCTGTTTTTAATCCATATTGTTCTTTTTTAACATCTTCGTTTCCCCATGATGTTAAAAACAATTTAATTTATTAATTATTAATGGTTAATCAATCAATATATCAATTCAATACAATTATTATAAAACAATTATCCAATATTGATTAGGCTGAGGAAGGAAAAAGGCCTCAATCATAAATAAAATCTAGCTGGCAATATCAGCGTCTCATACCCGTTCATGTGAGTGTGTGGCAGGCCGAAATATGAGTGAACACCTAAGTCATGTTTTTAGATAAAATACATTTATTTATAGTATTTATCCGACAAGATAACTTACTAATATATATCATGGGATATTTTTCGGCGCTAGTTCCGTTTCGCACCTGTTTTTATTTCGACTTCCTTTTGACTCCAAATTGTTAAGCAACTTATTGTGAATACCACACCTTAAAATTGGGCCTCATAAGTACTTTTATGAAGAAGAATCACATAAAAAGTAACAAATAAATCCTTAAATTGATGATTTTACAGACATGTTTCTCGCATACCGTTCGCCGCGAATTTAGCATACTCGAAGTTCAATATTTTCCTTTCTATGGAGCGCCAAAAGAGCAACAACAATAGATGGTTAAAACCTCAGTGGAATGCGTCTTCTTTTAATGCATTTATTATTGAAATACACAAACGTGTAATTGTAATATATTTTGTCAAATAAAAATGCTGTAACATTTTACTGCTAATAATTTGCTGTTTTCAAATAGCAACCAACCTAAGAGTAAGACTAAGACTTAAAGAGGCATATTATTTAGATTAAGGTATACCCCTACAGTACATGTAATATGATGATGAATTTGTCGATTTTCATTCCTAACTAAAAGCTCCTGAAAAAAACATGTACAGTATCAACAGTAATATTTTTGTTGCATTGACAAAATATGATAAAATTGAACGTAATTTTCACCAATAAATGCATTAAATATACACAATTTACTGAGTTTTTAGCCCTCTATGATTGCTCTTTTGGCGCTCCATAGAAACAACAACATTGAACATCGAGTGTGCGAAATTCACGAACCGATGTGCGAGAAACACGTCTGTAAATTCATCAATTTAAAGGATTTATTTTTTACTTTTTGTGTGATCTCCTTCGTAAAAGTATTAAAGAGGCTTAATTCTAAGGTGTGGTACTCACGATAAAGTTACTTAACCAATTTTGAGTCGAAATAAACGACAGGTGCGAAACGGAACTAGCGCCTATTTTTCTAGCCATAAACAACTTAAAACAGCATCATAGGCCTAGTAATTCAATTAAAATCAACAGAAGAAAAGCCCGGACCGATTTTGGCAGTGGCGGACTGCTTTTGGCCACAATTTTAGAGCCAAAACTGGTCCGGCCGGACCGATTTTGGCCCCGGACCATATTTATTGTGACAGGCCCTATTATGTAAGCCTATAGGCCTAGGCTAGGCAAATACAGTAAAAACAATTCTAACAATTAATGTAAAAACAAAGGCAACCTAGCCTACTACTAGGCCTGTTTAGCCCCGGTATACTGCTACTTGTGGGGCCGGGAATCCGTGGGGCCTAAGCCTAGTAGTAGGCCTAGGCCTGACCAGGGAAGAGTGTTCTTCGCTGGCCTGACTTAGGCCTCTTGGCCTAGGCTAGGCCTAGCTAGGCTGGGTTCCAGCTGTCTGCACATGTGGCCATACAACGACGTTTATATTTTAAACTGATCAAAGGCTCTAGGCCTAACAGTAGTATAAAATGCTGATTTACATACGCAGAATATCAAAATTTATCATATGTACCTAGGCCTAGGTTCGAATACCCAGCATACCATATTTAGTATTGAATTGTACTTTAAAATACGTTGAACCAAAATGAAAACGTATCGTTCATGTTCAACGTTCATGCTAAAATAAAAAGTACAACGCGTTGAAGAACATAAAACGAGTTTTAAAACGCGTCTGAAGAACCAAATTAAAGTTATTATCGTTGCGTTTAGTAGTAGTACAGCATCATAACAAATATTCTATCTACAGTTTTATTTTCTTTTGGTGTGAGTTATTGAGTCTGCTGGGGATATCGACCAAGTCGTTATTTTTTACTCTGTACCGTTTTGTAGGAGTTGACGCTATAGGAATTGTATTGACGCAGATTACACTAGAAAGCAAATAGATAGCACAGACGCATTTCAACGCGTTGACCTAAATGTTTGGTTGTTGAAGTTGACGCTTTACGACGAGAGTTGACGTGTGGGTGTGGCAGGTGTGTGTAAGATGGAAGACACATTGTAAGCGTTTTTATTGACACCAATTTCTGTAAAAATAGCACTGATTAATCAATACACAGCATTTGTTTGTACCGGTAAATTGAAAAATTAAATTGTCTTCTGGTGCCGCCAGTTAAAAGAGATGGATACCAAAATACACTACCACCTGTTATCACTTTTCCTATAGTCACGGTGAAAACAAATCAAATGATAAAAATAAACATAAACTTAATTTATTTTGGCAAAATGTTTAATAAACAATTGAATAAGGCAGACTTTCATTATCTCCTTACTTCTAATACATAGGCCATTCCTTCACTTCTTCTTTCCTTTTAAGATGTATTGTCCCCCAAAAACATGAAAAATGAAGATTAATTAAATCAGACTTTGAATAGGTTATTTTTTAGTTTTAATAAAGTGAATCACTTCCGTAGAAAAAAAAAGAGGAAAAAAAAAAAATTTTCCGTGACTTATAAAATAACATGATAAATGGTTAAATTCAACCAAAAATCCACTGGCTGGCAGCCAATTTGACATTTTTAGTCGCGTGGAAGCGACTCTATAGTTCACTATGTCGGTCGGTTGGTCGGTCTGTCTGTCTGTCGGTCTGTCTGTCTGTCGGTCCGGTATCACTATGCGTTTTATCGCTTTCTGACCTTATCTTGATATCAGTTTAATCTAGCTAGGTCAATTTTTCACAGTATATTCCTTATGGCCAGGAATCAATGTGGTTATGTTTTCACGGTGCGCAATAAAAAATTATGCGGTCTACGCACGATTTAACGAAATCACGTTTGTAATCATATCTTCACAACCATGAATCACAATTAACGAAAATTTGGTACTCATAAATTTCAGGGCATAAATCATCATATGGCAATACAATTACGTGCGTAGCGCATGTAACGCATGCGTACGCGCGCTTAAAATTGTCAAAATTTATTTTCAATGAAATAAGAGTACGTTTCAGGCAATTTTAAGCGTTTACAAAATTGCCATGAGTGCGCATATTTTTGCGCGCGCACTGCGCGTTAAATGTTATTGCGCACTCTTTTTGCCCGATTTCTGTTTTCTTGACTTACTTTTCAACTCGAAATTACGTTATACGAGCACGTCAAAAGTGACAGGCTACGCACGTGTAAATTAAAAAAATATAAATGTTTTCAAACATTTCAACATTTTTAAACATGTTCAGTAATTTCGGTCAGTATAGTTCACTATGTCGGTCCGTCGGTCTGTCTGTCTGTCGGTCTTTCTGTCGGTTTGTCTGTCGGTCCGGTATCACTATGCATTGCAGCACGCGACTTAATGGCTGTTGGCCTTGTTTGCTTTAAATCCAGTTTTTTCAGGTAAATAAATATTATGTGACATAACTGCCATGGCATATTCAACATTATTTTTCAGGGGGACAATACATCTTTAAGATTGGATATAACTTTAAGAAAATAAACTGCAGTATCAATTGTTTTACCATTTGCAAATGGTTTATTTCAATTAAAGCATGCTACATGATCAACATATAATACTGAAATCTTAGTACAGAATTACAATACTGAAATCTTAGTACAGAATTAAAATACTGAAATCTTAGTACAGAATTAAAATACTGAAATCTGAGATAGAATTAAAATACTGAAATCTGAGTATAGAATTAAAATACTGAAATCTTAGTACAGAATTAAAATACTGAAATCTGAGATAGAATTAAAATAATGAAATCTGAGATAGAATTAAAATACTGAAATCTGAGATAGAATTAAAATACTGAAATCTGAGATAGAATTAAAATACTGAAATCTGAGAAAGAATTAAAATACTGCAATCTGAGATAGAATTAAAATACTGAAATCTGAGATAGAATTAAAATACTGAAATCTGAGATAGAATTAAAATACTGAAATCTGAGATAATTAAAATACTGAAATCTGAGATAGAAATAAAATACTGAAATCTGAGATAGAATTAAAATACTGAAATCTGAGATAGAATTAAAATACTGAAATCTGAGATAATTAAAATACTGAAATCTGAGATAGAATTAAAATACTGAAATCTGAGATAGAATTAAAATACTGAAATCTGAGATAGAATTAAAATACTGAAATCTGAGATAGAATTAAAATACTGAAATCTGAGATAGAATTAAAATACTGAAATGATTTAAAAAGCACCGCACAGTCGAATTAGTTCCCCACATAGAGGAGAGCATGATCAATGATATCAATTTTTAAGTAACTACTATTACGTCCACAACATATGCACAGGAAATTGTTCATGATGTTCAAATGTTGTATACTGTTTACTTGGAATTTTACATTAGAAACAGAATTATTCTTGATAGTTTTAACATTATAACTTGTTGAAATATTCAATAGACTGCTAATTAATAATGCAGCCATAATCATGAGTATACATAAATAAGTTAAAATGATAAATAATATAATGTATAAATCTCTGGAATCTGAGTACAGTAAAAACTTTAGCACCTCAGTCAAATATAACTGCCGCACCATAGGGCCATATATGTTGCAATATGCATAATCTAGCACAATATAAGACATCTCTGATAGCACCTTGGAAATGGAGTGATGTGTCTTCATTCATACAGTACATAAATAATAAATACACATAAAAGCTACTGAAACAATATATTGTACAGTACCAATACTTTTTACCTTGCCCTGCATAGAATATGCGCCAAATGAACACATGTTGTAAATTTACATTACCTGAAACCAGGGAGTTGTAAAATAAGCTCCCTGCTGAAACATTATAGTTCAATGATGTTTGTCTATAATTTTCTAAAAATACATATTCAAATTGTTTACAGAATCATTCAAAAGTTCCACACACGCAACACTGACGTCGGAACCTATTTAATCATTTATGGTAACCATTATATATAGTAAGTAAATAATGATGTATAAATAATTAAAATAGGTGATCTGAATATGATAAATAATAGACGATTCAAACAAGCACCTCATTTATTCACAGGTGAATGCCCCAGAATGCCGCACGCTTTTAAACGTACTTTAAATGAAAACATTTTGTGCACTTAAATAACATAGAACCAGGGAAGAGTGAAATTATAATTTAATTTCATTCTTTCCTACTAGAACTTATTAACATTTACAGAAAAACTAAATTCTTTTTCCCCCTAACATTATAAATGAATTGATTTATAGCTGTACGCCTTTAATCTATGTACAAGATGTATTGTCTACCAAAAACATGGACATGAAGATTAATTAAAAAAGGAATGAATAGGCCATTTCGCAGTTTTGATAATTACAGTTTA
This sequence comes from Antedon mediterranea, assembly GCF_964355755.1. Taxonomy (NCBI): domain Eukaryota; kingdom Metazoa; phylum Echinodermata; class Crinoidea; order Comatulida; family Antedonidae; genus Antedon; species Antedon mediterranea. The sequence continues at coordinate 17,995,707 of NC_092676.1, forward strand.
ATATATAAAGCATCTGCATGTAACAACTGTTAACATATAGTGCCTCTCTCCACTTAAAATACATTTGGAATCTAACAATAAATATTCATATATAATTTTGTTTTTGCTTTTTATAATTTTGGAACGAAAACTGTAAAATGTCAACCTCAGAGAAATGTAACTGAAGTGAATAATTCACAATAGGGAGGTTTTGAAACGATAATAAAAATAATATAAGGAAAAGATAAGGAAAACGGATACATCACATATTTGTAAAACTTTTGAGGTTAAGGGTTTTTTTGTTTTGCTAATTGTGCCGCAATAAAGTTCATAAATATTTTAGAGAATATGTATTACTCATTTACATTACATGAAAGCAAACTTTTTAATTTAGTTTTGGTATGTTTAAATAGGCCTCTGTATGACCTACAAAATAAATCTATCTTTCAATTATGTACCAAGTTTAATTGTATATAAGCATATCAAATAATATATTAACATTGCAATAAATATTAAAAGTTAAGACCTGCAAAATATATGTTTTTCACAGTGTTATTGTAAACTGAATATACGCATATCAAATATTAATAGTACAATCAATATAGACTAAACAGTAATGTAACAATATATATGTATGAATCGCATAGTAAAATAAATATTTTTTTAAAATTAAAACATAATAATTACAACAAATGCAATAAGAATTATAGCCATTTAAAATGAGTGTTTTAAAAGACAATAAAATTAAGTATAAGCATTGTCATAATATATACAGTAGATGTACTTCAATTTTGGCCATTCTGATACCACAATATGTGCTGCATGATACAGTATGACAAAAATTTGATAACAAGCCTTAACGATTTGTTTTTTCGCTTGAACATGTATATATGATCGTGTACAGATACGGATTAACTGCCGAGTTGATCGGTAAAATGAAGGTTGCTGCCCAAACATATATTTCTGCAGGGATATCCCAATGTTTAGTTTCCGAGCAAATTCCCATTAAAATGATGGGAAACCAGCAACAAAAATCTGTACCAATTATAAACACTAGCTTCCGTGCAATTCGCAACTGTTCTTCAAAGCTTTTCCTTCTATTAACAGTCGCTGATGATCTTTTCACAGAAAAAAATATTGTGAGATAACTGACGACCATGACCAAGAAACCGAAACCGTTAAATGCAATGAAGATAGCAGTGGCATACTCCCAGCCTGGTAAATGGCTTCGAGTTAGCGGTAACGGAAGGCAGACACTCTGTTTACCATAGTAGTTCTGTCCAAAGTAAGGCAGGTCGATAAAGCTCAGTTTATTTGCAGCTACCGGTAAGAAACTGATAGCAGCAATAACAACCCAAGCAATGACGATGACTATTTTGCATGTTTTACGACTGAGACGTCTAGTGTTAAAAGGACTAACAATGTTTACAGCCCGGTCGACGCTCATAACCATCAACGTAAACACCGAGCATTCACTGGAAAGAGTAGAAATAGCACCTGCAAAACTGCAAGTGAAACTACTTTTCCAATATTCTAGAACTTCCGAGTATCTACCTCTATAGTGAATATCAGCCCCTGCAATAATTAGCAGATACATTGCCATAAGTAGATCAGAGATGGCAAGACTGGAGATCAGCATGGAATCAACAGTTTTCTCTTTATTGCAACACCTTGATATGAGAACAAGTGCATTGCCAATAATGGAGGAAACACCAATTACGAGCATCAACACCCGAAGCGATTTCCTTTTTAGTAAATCTTGGCATGATGCGAAAGCATCAGTGGGTTCACAGATCTCAATGTCACCAACAACACAACACAGATGGAAAAAATCTGAATAACTGAATGAAAAGAAATAGGATAGTTATATATTCATAATTGATAATTGTAAAGTGTAAATAGCTAATTGCTAATTTCAAAAAGTGTAAATAGCTAATTTCAAAAAGTGTAAATAGCTAATTTCTAATTTAAAAAAATGTAATATTAGCCGTTTTTTCTTGCCAGCATGTATTTATTATATGGAATTCTTTTTTTATATAGAATACAATTTTCCTTGTTTCAGCAGTACAGCTGGGTCAACATTTTCTATCATGACTCGTCTTTACAGACACATTCCATTATTGTTCCGGCCTTTTCACTGAGATTGAGAAGTTCACACGTATGAATTCTTCTGATAACTTTTTAACCACTTGTTACATTTGAAAACAAAAGTGAATCTGTGAAATTGGTACTAAATGGCATTTAAATACAAAATCAAAGGGGGACAACAGATCACACCACCCTACATACAGCCATTTGCATTCATAATGTAAAATAAATTTACTTACAACTCTGTTAAATTTACCAACTCTTTAAAAGTCTTTTCTTCATAATCTTTCAAGTTGTTGTATGTTAGGTTTCTGTAGGATAATAAATTCAGAATGATCATATCCATTTAATAATAACTTTAAATTCACATGTCATGAGGAAACTTTCTGAATGATTGAAATCAAAACAGTACTGGGTTTGGTTTACTAGCATTCCTGCTCCCAAAAGTCATCCATTCATAGAAGCACTGATGAAGAAAGTCTATCCATGGTGGCCATAGAATGGTCCTCAAACATACTTTGGCTTTAGTTGATAGAAGTTTGAAACATTTTATTAGAAATAGAGTATATGTAAGTTATAAACTTTGTGGCAATGACAATGTTTACAAAAAGCTGAATGTGCATTAGAGGCAAGAATACAAGCAGGTGTCTTACAATACAGATTATGAACTTACAGAATTAAAAGTGATGAAGCAAATGGAGAAAATGCACCATCCTCTATGTTAGTTATAGAGTTGTTCTGTAACTGTCTGTTAACAAATTAACAACAAAAATTATGATCCTAAATTTAGTTATCTGAAGATGATCAACTGCAATTGCCTTTATTGGTATTTACTGCTCTGTCACAGTACTATATTATTCAATGTAATCAACTAAAGTACATGTTTTAAAGATACAGTATACTGTCCCACTGTAAAAATGAATTTACTATTAATCTTTGTTAAACATGCCATTCTAATGTCACATAATAGTAATCATCAGTCATTGAAATTTTAAAATAAATAACAATTATTACTATCAACTATGATTAATGAATTAAGAGTATAACACAATACGTACAAAACATACTTACAATATTTGCAAATTGTTCAATCCATCAAATATATCAGCTGGTAAATTACTAATTTGGTTGTTTTCCAAAAATCTGCAAAAATAAAAATGAACAACATTTAAAGTGAAGTTTGACTATTTTATATTTTACCCATGGTTTCACTATTTTGTTTTCTTTATTTTTTTTTAACATAATTTTTTATCCAACTTTTAAAATTTATGTATGATCTTGTTTAGAGAAAGTATATAAAAAGAAAGTTGAAAAATTAATGTTTTTATTTAATATGATTAACTTAAATTAATCATTTCACAATAATTTTACAAATGTTATAATAAATTGCAATTATTGCTATTCATCATCATCACAAACAGGGCACTTAAGACTTCTCCAATCAGAGAGATTATTAGCCAAAGTGTACATAGACTTATTTATTTTTTCTTTTTGCATCATTTTCTATAATTTTTATCCATGTGGTTCTAGGTTGTTCTCTTCTGTCATTGATTCAGATAGAGCTCCTTGTGCTGGGATATCATAGTCTAGACTAAGAAGGTGTCCACACCATGTCAAGCGTCTTCTCTTTATAACTCTGTTCCATTTTTCCTCATTTGTGCTGTTATATAAATCTATATTTGTTATTATATTAGACCATCTGGAATAATTAATGTTTAAGTTAAATGCCTTCAGTTGATTATGTTGCTATCAACTATGATTAATGAATTAAGAGTATAACACAATACGTACAAAACATACTTACAATCTTTGCAAATTGTTCAATCCATCAAATATATCAGCTGGTAAATTACTAATTTGGTTGCCCCACAAAGATCTGCAAAAATAAAAAATGAACAACATTTACAAGTGAAGTTTGACTACTTTATATTTTACCCATGGTTTCACTATTTTGTTATATTTAGTTTATTTTAACATAATTTAATAAGCAAAAGTACATATAAGGGCACTATACTGTATTTCATTAGTGATACATATATCAATCATATTGATTGAATTATTAGTGTCTATGATTCATGCACCTTTCTGACCGTTGATCATTCACTAGAGCACTGTTAATATGTCCATTAATACAACATCTGTATCATTTTTTTTAAAGCCAACACATTAAAAATATTTCATTTATGTAAAAATAATGTTTCAAATTTATAGCTTTTGTTTAATAATAACACAATAAGTACAAAACATACTTACAAGTCTTGCAAATTGTTCAATCCATCAAATATATCAGCTGGTAAATTTCGAATTTCATTACCATTCAACCATCTGAAAAAAAATTAAAAATTAACCACATTTAAAAGTGAAATTTGTCTATTTTATCACCCATGCTTTTACTAAATTTGTTTTCCTTCGTTTATTTTAACATATTTTTTAAGGCAAATTTGTATGATAATTTACGTATGATAATTTTGTTCAGTTCTTTTTGTTATTATATTAGGCCATCTGGAAAGATTAATGTTTAAGTTAAATGCCTTCAGTTGATTATGTTGCTATCAACTATGATTAATGAATTGTGAGTAATAATAATGCAATAAGTACAAAACATATACTTACAAGACTTGCAAATTGTTCAATCCATCAAATATATCAGCTGGTAAATTACTAATTTGGTTGTCGTACAAATATCTGCAAAAATAATATAGAACATTTAAAAGTGAAGTTTGTATACTTTATACTACCTATGGTTTCACTATTTTGATTTCTTTAGTTTATTTTAACATAATTTTGTATCCAACTTTTAAAATTTATGTTTGATCTTGTTTAGGGAAAGTATATAAAAAGAAAGTTGAAAAATTAATGTTTTTATTTAATATGATTAACTTAAATTAATCATTTCACAATAATTTTACAAATGTTATAATAAATTGCAATTATTGCTATTCATCATCATCACAAACAGAGCACTTAAGATTTCTCCAATCAGAGAGATTATTAGCCAAAGTGTAAATAGACTTATTAGGTGATCATTTAGAATAAAATGATCACCTATTGTTATTGTACAAAATCTTTATTGTTATTATTATTCTTCTTTCTGTACACTTTTTGTTCGTCAAATATCACAAAAAGTTGAATAGCAATGATCACAAAAATTTCACAATGTCTTTCAAATATTTTAACTTAGCCATAATAAGCTTTTCAGCGTGATCACTCATCCGTTGCGTCACGTATACGCCATTTTGTGAAATCACATTATCAATCATATATCCATAATTTATTATCACATATTTATGAAATTCACTACACGTAAACTTCAGGTCAAGGGTAAAAATATTAGCAAGTAAAAATGCGCGCGCACGTAGGGTCATGCGTGTGGAATCGCGCAGTAAAAATTTAAAAAGCTCAAAATTACGTTTTAATCAATTTAGAGCATGAATTAGGCCATTTGCGTGTTTCAAAAAATGACTGCGCAAAAAAAATATTTTGCGCGCGCGATACATACAAAGCGTAAAAATTGCAGTTTTTTTATACAAATCGCGTTCTACTCACCATCCTTAGTACATTCACCTAATTTGAGTAAGTTCCGACTGAAAATAACGCTATACGAGCAGGTTAAAAATAACAAAATGCGCAAATTAATTGCATCAAAGTGCTGAAAATGGTGAAAAATAAGGCCTTTTTAAAATGAATATAACTCTTCAGAATGGCAGGTGACCCCCAATTTTTTTAACTTATTCGGGAAGCCATTGGGTTGTAGATACATATTCATGTACACATTAGACGTACAAAATGGTATGACGTCATCAAATGGCCACTTCAATTTAAAAATTAGTAATTTTAATCTTTTTGTGTGGGTTATCACATTCAATAGACCGCATCTCCGTTATTTGAGCCCGATTTTCGCCGAAATTTTAGTATGTGCTTGCTCAATTAATTATCTTTCTCAAGGGTTGTCAACATTTTTATTTTGATGACGTCATCATGTGTAAAAACTTTAATAACCAAGGTCGTGTAATTTCAGCTACACCATACATTTGAATATGTTATAGCTCTTCAGAATTAAAGGTGACCTTGAAGATTATAATTTATTATGAAAGCTGATTAAATGTAGATATGAATTCATATAAAAATTAAGCCTATCGGATGTTGTGATGTTATCATATGGCCAGTTGAAGTTAAAACGTTGTTTTTAAATTTCTTTAGTCAAAGTTATACAAATTTCAAAGAGCGCGCATTGCGCTTCTACGTGTCAAATTATCTTCCAATCCTTATATTTATTTGCTCAATTCATTATCTTTCGAAATTGTCATCTTCGAGTTTATTTTGATAATTCCATCATACCAAAAAATTTGAACATGATGTGGGTCCCGTAATTTCACCTATGCTACACTGTATATAGATATACAGTATATACTGTACATATTGTATATGACACATAATAGGCACAACTCCGCACTATAAGCGTATAACAGGATGGTATACATCAACATTTTCCTATTGTATGTTAACGTACGTGCATGTTTAAAAAATATTAATGTAAGTAAAGCGATAAAAATGATCACCTATAATTCGTCAAAGTGACGAATTAAATTCTAGTTTGTTTTTTCTTTTTGCATCATTTTCTATAATAATTTTTATCCATGTGGTTCTAGGTTGTTCTCTTCTGTCATTGATTCTGATAGAGCTCCTTGTGCTGGGATATCATAGTCTAGACAAAGAAGGTGTCCACACCATGTCAAGCGTCTTCTCTTTATAACTCTGTTCCATTTTTCCTCATTTGTGCTGTTATATAAATCTATATTTGTTATTATATTAGACCATCTGGAATAATTAATGTTTAAGATAAATGCCTTCAGTTGATTATGTTGCTATCAACTATGATTAATGAATTGTGAGTAATAATAATGCAATAAAGTACAAAACATACTTACAACCATAGCAAATTGTTCAATCCATCAAATATATCAGCTGGTAAATTACTAATTTGGTTATTATCCAAAGCTCTGCAAAAATAAAAAATGAACAACATTTAAAAGTGAAGTTTTACTACTTTATATGCTACCCATGGTTTCACTATTTTGATTTCTTAAGTATATTTTAACATAATTTTTTATCCAACTTTTGGAATTTATGTATGATTATTTTGTTCAGGGTAAACTTAACATTGCAAGTTGAAACAGAATTCAGATCTTATAAAAGAGCACTGTGAATATGTCCATTAAATACAATAATTTGTTTCATTGTGGTTAAAATCAACACATCAAATATATTTGATTTATATGAAAATAATGTTGAAAAATTAATGTTTTTTTGTTTAATATGATTAACTTAAATTAATCATTTCAAAATAATTTTACAAATGTTATAATAAATTGCAATTATTGCTATTTATCATCATCACGAACACTGAACGTCATCTGACATAGTGCACTTTTAAGTCTTAAAAGACTTCTACAATCAGAGAGATTATTGGCCAAAGTGTGCATGGAATTATTTATTTTTTCTTTTCTATCATTTTTTATAATTTTTATCCATGTGGTTCTAGGTTGTTCTCTTCTGTCATTGATTCTGATAGAGCTCCTTGTGCTGGGATATCATAGTCTAGATAAAGAAAGTGTCCACACCATGTCAAGCGTCTTCTCTTTATAACTCTGTTCCATTTTTCCTCATTTGTGCTGTTATATAAATCTATATTTGTTATTATATTAGGCCATTTGGAATAATTAATGTTTAAGTTAAATGCCTTCAGTTGATTATGTTGCTATTATTATCTATGATTAATGAATTGTGAGTAATAATAATGCAATAAGTACAAAACATACTTACAAGACTTGTAAATTGTTCAATCCATCAAATATATCAGCTGGTAAATTACTAATTTGGTTGTCATGCAAATATCTGCAAAAACAAAAAATGAACAACATTTAAAATTGAAGTTTGACTACTTTATATTTTACCCATAGTTTCACTATTTTGTTTCTTTAGTTTTTTTAAACATAATTTTGTATCCAACTTTTAAAATGTATGTATGATCTTGTTTAGGGAAAGTATATAAAAATAAAGTTGAAAAATTAATATTTTTATTTAATATGATTAACTTAAATTAATCATTTCACAATAATTTTACAAATGTTATAATAAATTGCAATTATTGATATTTATCATCATCATCACGTACACTGAACGCCATGTGACATAGTGCACTTTTAAGTCTTAAAAGACTTCTCCAATCAGAGAGATTATTAGCCAAAGTGTACATAGACTTATTTATTTTTTCTTTTTGCATCATTTTCTATAATTTTTATCCATGTGGTTCTAGGTTGTTCTCTTTTGTCATTGATTCAGATAGAGCTCCTTGTGCTGGGATATCATAGTCTAGACAAAGAAGTTATAACTCTGTTCCATGTTTCCTCATGTGTGCTGTTATATAAATCTATATTTGTTATTATATTAGGCCATTTGGAATAATTAATGTTCAAGTTAAATAACTTCAGTTGATTATGTTCCTATTAACTATGATTAATGAATTGTGAGTAATAATAATGCAATAAGTACAAAACATACTTACAAGTCTAGCAAAGTGTTCAATCCATGAAATATACCAGCTGGTAAATCACTAATTTGGTTGTCATAAAGATATCTGCAAAACCAAAATAAACAACATTTAAAAGTGAAGTTTTACTACTTTATACTACCCATAGTTTCACTATTTTGTTTTCTTTAGTTTATTTTAACATAATTTTTTATCCAACTTTTGGAATTTATGTATGATCTTGTTTAGGGAAAGTATATAAAAATAAAGTTGAAAAATTAATATTTTTATTTAATATGATTAACTTAAATTAATCATTTCACAATAATTTTACAAATGTTATAATAAATTGCAATTATTGATATTTATCATCATCATCACGTACACTGAACGCCATGTGACATAGTGCACTTAAGACTTCTTCAATCTGAGAGATTATTGGCCAAAGTGTACATAGACTTATTTGTTCTATAATTTTTATCCATGTGGTTTTAGGTCGTGTTTTGACTTTTCTCATTGATTCAGATAGAGTTCATTGCGCCGGGATATCATAGTCTAGACAAAGAAAGTGTCCACACCATGTCTAGCGTCTTCTCTTTATAACTCTGTTCCATTTTTCCTCATTTGTGCTGTTATATAAATCTATATTTGTTATTATATTAGGCCATCTGGAATGATTAATGTTTAAGTTAAATGCCTTCAGTTGATTATGTTGCTATTAACTATGATTAATGAATTGTGAGTAATAATAATGCAATATGTACAAAACATACTTACAAGTATTGCAAATTGTTCAATCCATGAAATATATCAGCTGGTAAATTACTAATTTGGTTATTATCCAACCATCTGCAAAAACAAAAAATGAACAACATTTAAAATTGAAGTTTGTCTACTTTATATGCTACCCATAGTTTCACTATTTTGTTTCTTTAGTTTATTTTAACATACTTTTCTATCCAACTTTTAAAATTTATGTATGATCTTGTTTATAAAAGAAAGTTGAAGAATTAATGTTTTTATTTAATATGATTAACTTAAATTAATCATTTCATAATTATTTTACAAATGTTATAATAAATTGCAATTATTGCTATTCATCATCATCACAAACACTGAACGTCATGTGACATAGTGCACTTAAGATTTCTTCAATCAGAGAGATTATTGGCCAAAGTGTACATAGACTTATTTGTTCTATAATTTTTATCCATGTGGTTTTAGGTCGTGTCTTGACTTTTCTCATTGATTCAGATAGAGTTCATTGCGCTGGGATATCATAGTCTAGACAAAGAAGGTGTCCACACCATGTCAAGCGTCTTCTCTTTATAACTCTGTTCCATTTTTCCTCATTTGTGCTGTTATATAAATCTATATTTGTTATTATATTAGGCCATTTGGAATAATTAATGTTTAATTCCTTCAGTTGATAATGTTGCTATCAACTATGATTAATGAATTGTGAGTAATAATAATGCAATAAGTACAAAACATACTTACAAGACTTGCAAATTGTTCAATCCATCAAATATATCAGCTGGTAAATTACTAATTTGGTTGTCATGCAAATATCTGCAAAAACAAAAATAAACAACATTTAAAAGTGAAGTTTGACTACTTTATATTTTACCCATAGTTTCACTATTTTGTTATCTTTAGTTTATTTTAACATAATTTAATAAGCAAAAGTACATATAAGGGCACTATACTGTATTATATTAGGCCATTTGGAATAATTAATGTTTAAGTTAAATGCCTTCAGTTGATTATGTTGCTATCAACTTTGATTAATAAATTGTGAGTAATAATAATGCAATAAGTACAAAACATACTTACAAGACTTGCAAATTGTTCAATCCATGAAATATATCAGCTGGTAAATTACTAATTTGGTAGAACGACAAAGCTCTGCAAAAATAAAAAATGAACAACATTTAAAAGTGAAGTTTGACTACTTTATATTACCCATAGTTTCACTATTTTGATTTCTTAAGTATATTTTAACATAATTTTGTATCCAACTTTTGGAATTTATGTATGATCTTGTTTAGGGTAAACTTAACATTGCGAGTTGAAACAGAATTCATATCTTATAAAAGAGAGCACTGTGAATATGTCCATTAAATACAATAATTTGTTTCATTGTGGTTAAAATCAACACATCAAAAATATTTGATTTATATGAAAATAATGTTGAAAAATTAATGTTTTTGTTTAATTTGATTAACTTAAATTAATCATTTCACATTATTTTACAAATGTTATAATAAATTCCAATTATGCTATTAATCATCATCACGAACACTGAACGTCATGTGACATAGTGCACTTAAGATTTCTTCAATCAGAGAGATTATTGGCCAAAGTGTACATAGACTTATTTGTTCTATAATTTTTATCCATGTGGTTTTAGGTCGTGTCTTGACTTTTCTAATTGATTCAGATAGAGCTCCTTGTGCTGGGATATCATAGTCTAGACAAAGAAGGTGTCCACACCATGTCAAGCGTCTTCTCTTTATAACTCTGTTCCATTTTTCCTCATTTGTGCTGTTATATAAATCTATATTTGTTATTATATTAGGCCATTTGGAATAATTAATGTTTAAGTTAAATGCCTTCAGTTGATTATGTTGCTATCAACTATGATTAATGAATTGTGAGTAATAATAATGCAATATGTACAAAACATACTTACAACCATAGCAAATTGTTCAATCCATCAAATATATCAGCTGGTAAATTACTAAATTGGTTGTCACCCAAAACTCTGCAAAAATAAAAAATGAACAACATTTAAAAGTGAAGTTTGTCTACTTTATATGCTACCCATGGTTTCACTATTTTGTTTTCTTAAGTATATTTTAACATAATTTTTTATCCAACTTTTGGAATTTATGTATAATTATTTTGTTCAGGGAACTTAACATTGCAAGTTGAAACAGAATTCATATCTTATAAAAGAGAGCACTGTGAATATGTCCATTAAATACAATAATTTGTTTCATTGTGGTTAAAATCAACACATCAAAAATATTTGATTTATATGAAAATAATGTTGAAAAATTAATGTTTTTTGTTTAATATGATTAACTTAAATTAATCATTTCAAAATAATTTTACAAATGTTATAATAAATTGCAATTATTGCTATTTATCATCATCATCACGTACACTGAACGTCATGTGACATAGTGCACTTTTAAGTCTTAAAAGACTTCTCCAATCAGACAGATTATTAGCCAAAGTGTACATAGACTTATTTATTTTTTCTTTTTGCATCATTTTCTATAATTTTTATCCATGTGGTTCTAGGTTGTTCTCTTCTGTCATTGATTCAGATAGAGCTCCTTGTGCTGGGATATCATAGTCTAGACAAAGAAAGTGTCCACACCATGTCTAGCGTCTTCTCTTAATCACTCTGTTCCATTTTTCCTCATTTGTGCTGTTATATAAATCTATATTTGTTATTATATTAGGCCATCTGGAATGATTAATGTTTAAGTTAAATGCCTTCAGTTGATTATGTTGCTATCAACTATGATTAATGAATTGTGAGTAATAATAATGCAATATGTACAAAACATACTTACAACCATAGCAAATTCTTCAATCCATCAAATATATCAGCTGGTAAATTACTAAATTGGTTGTCACCCAAAACTCTGCAAAAATAAAAAATGAACAACATTTAAAAGTGAAGTTTGTCTACTTTATATGCTACCCATGGTTTCACTATTTTGTTTTCTTAAGTATATTTTAACATAATTTTTTATCCAACTTTTGGAATTTATGTATAATTATTTTGTTCAGGGAACTTAACATTGCAAGTTGAAACAGAATTCATATCTTATAAAAGAGAGCACTGTGAATATGTCCATTAAATACAATAATTTGTTTCATTGTGGTTAAAATCAACACATCAAAAATATTTGATTTTATATGAAAATAATGTTGAAAAATTAATGTTTTTTGTTTAATATGATTAACTTAAATTAATCATTTCAAAATAATTTTACAAATGTTATAATAAATTGCAATTATTGCTATTTATCATCATCATCACGTACACTGAACGTCATGTGACATAGTGCACTTTTAAGTCTTAAAAGACTTCTCCAATCAGACAGATTATTAGCCAAAGTGTACATAGACTTATTTATTTTTTCTTTTTGCATCATTTTCTATAATTTTTATCCATGTGGTTCTAGGTTGTTCTCTTCTGTCATTGATTCAGATAGAGCTCCTTGTGCTGGGATATCATAGTCTAGACAAAGAAAGTGTCCACACCATGTCTAGCGTCTTCTCTTAATCACTCTGTTCCATTTTTCCTCATTTGTGCTGTTATATAAATCTATATTTGTTATTATATTAGGCCATCTGGAATGATTAATGTTTAAGTTAAATGCCTTCAGTTGATTATGTTGCTATTAACTATGATTAATGAATTGTGAGTAGTAATTTTTTTTTTTTTCTTTTCTTTTCTTTATTAAAAACAAACCAATTGGCAGCAAATCTGCTGAATTGCATGGTAAGGGACAATATACATTCAAAAGACAAGTAAAGTAATAGTCATCATCTATATATAAATTTACGTAAGGGCAAAATTCGGTAAATCGCGCCTTACTTCTAGAATTTTTACTCGATGGTATATAAAGTTGGTTCGTACTTTCGGTACTGATTTTAACCACCTGATGTAACCCTGTTTACTAATTAAATTAAGTTAGATAATTAGTTATTGACGATTAAAACGAATTTAGGTTCAACGATTTGCCCCAAATAGGGGTGTTTTCCGATCGTGGTATACACTGTCTAATGGATGTCCATCTTGAAAAATACCCGCCACAAAAATGCGAGGAGGCTTCGCATTTTCCTATCTCCTCCTACGATAATTGTTTTTAATAGCTGAAAACCGGTTGAACAGTTCGAGTACAGCATCATAATGTTGAAGACAGGCCGATTTTCTTTAAAAAATACTATTTTGATACATTTAATATACGTTTTTACAAATGTATTGATTTGTGATGAATGGAACATTCCAAATTATTTGGTTTAACCATACAGGTATAGATTTAGATTTATGGGCCCCCTTGGAGAATAAACATAAATAGTATTACAATGCTGTACCAGGGAGTTCCCTGGCTGTACAATACTGTTAAGGTATTTTAATGGTTAAAACCACTTTTGATCGCAATTTGAATCGCAAATTTCTTACTGTGAGTGTTGGTACTGTTAGATGTAATATAAAAATATATACAAATAAACTTTATTACTGTGAGTGTGGGTAGGCCCTACTGTTAGATTATAAACATATAATATACAAATAAACATTCCAAATTATTTGGTTTAACCATAGAGGTATAGATTTAGATTTATGGGCCCCCTTGGAGAATAAACATAAATAGTATTGCAATGCTGTACAATACTGTTAAGGTATTAACCACTTTTGATCGCAATTTGAATCGCAAATTTCTTACTGTGAGTGTTGGTACTGTTAGATGTAATATAAAAATATATACAAATAAACTTTATTACTGTGAGTGTGGGTAGGCCCTACTGTTAGATTATAAACATATAATATACAAATAAATAAACGTTATTACTGACAGTTGCTTCTCAACGTTTGTATTAATTAATAATTTAAAAATATATAAACGTCGTAGTGGTGTATCGTTACATGTACTTTACTATTTCAATCGACTATGACAGTGAGAGTTTTAACAAAGTACCGTATTAAATCGTAAATGTTTTACTGTATTTAGTGGTATATTATTTATAGGCCTATAAAACATTAAAAACAATATTTCGTTACTGAGTGGATAAGAATATATTTTAAAATGTTTCCTCTTTGTACCTATCCTCTTCCCCCATCCCTCAACCCTTAATGTTACATACAAAACACAAATTGGGTTTGTTTAAATGAGTCCAAATAAAAAAATTTGACTCATTTTGTTTCTCTCTCGGAAGTAATTCCCAGGGTGCTAATTTTGGTTGACTACATAAATCATTGTGTATATTTATTCGTTTCTGTAAACGACAATGTATTATAGTCTTGCGGTACGTACATTTGAAATCTCCATTTTTTTCTCGCTGGAAATACTGTGTATTCGAGAACCATCTGTGGGCACGACCTAGATGGTACGCGAGCGAAGCGAGCGTGCCATCTAGTTAAACAAAATTATCACAATTACAAAATATATGTAAATTTAAACATAAAGTATAAAAAATATAGTCATATTGCAAGGATATAGTATACATTATTACTTAATTACAGTATAAAAATATAATCTTAAATTTAAGTTGCAGTATTTACTTTGATTTCTTAATTAAGGTTTACATCAGTCGACTTCAGACAATTAAATAATTACAATTATACATTTACAAAAACATTAAATTCAAAATTAAATGAGAATTAAAAATAAATTGAGTCAAATTCAAGAAATTTCTACTAGGCCTATATGTCAAATTGATTAATATTTGGTTACATTATACATTTATTTTCTTTTATTATTTAATCAATACTGTTGAGGCAGCGAGTGAGAAACGGGATTGCACTGTTTCCATATCTATTTGTCTTATTTTTGGGGACCTGGTATGTATTACTTTTCCGTAAGGCCATATTATGCGTACTCATATTTCTCGGAAACCACTCAGCATATCTATACGCATTAGCACATTTCTTTGCAAATTCAATGCATAGTTGGTAACGTCTCTCAGTCATAGTATGGAGTCCCAACTGCTTCAGTGACTCCGTGTATGATACGTAATCCGCACCAACGATAATGCGGCATGCTCTCTTTTGGATTCGCTCCAATTGGCAGGTCTGTTCCTTGGTTATACTGCTATGCCAAACCGGGACAGCGTACTCACTTATTGGGCGAACATAACACGTATACACGGAGATCAAATCTTCAGTCGGGACACCAAACCGTTTGAGACGTGATAGCATGTATAGTCGTCGACTACTTTTACTAATAATATCGTTAAGGTGGGACTGCCAGCCAAGATTGGACTGGACAGTCAGGCCCAGAAGCCTGGTCTCAGACACCGCCTCAAGCTCCACCCCAGCGATTTGAAGGTGAGGAGGGTTAGGCGGTTCCTTCATAAAACAAACCTGCATAACCTTGCACTTACTGGGGTTGAGCTCGAGACGGTTGTCCGTTGCCCAAGCATCCAGATCCTGAACATCCACTCCAATCTGGCTGGGTTGATTTGCGGGACGAACTTCTACAAGGCTGAGGTCATCAACATACTTAAAGCTTTTAGCCAGAGACTCCTCAGAGGCATTATTGATAACAACCATGAAGAGATGTAAGGAAGTTTGTTATCCATGGCAGTAACTCGCTTCTGACACCAAGCTCGAAGAGTCTCTGAATAGCTAAAGTATGATCGATACAGTCAAACGCCTTGGAGAAGTCCGTCACAATAAGGGTGCCAACATTCTTACCCTTGTCTGTACCTTTAAAAAACAAATCAAGTATTTCAATAAGACAATGGGCAGTGGATGATCCTTTTATGCCACCATATTGGTTACGATCAATTTCTTTACCTATATCTTCCATAACCCAGTTGGAAACAAATCCTTCGCAAGAATCGATGTCAAAGATATTGGTCTTAATTTAGAGATTGAGGCAGGGGTAGTCTTTGGGATAGGGGAAATTGTGGCATCCTTCCACATTTTAGGAACAATTCCCTCTTTTAGAGATGAGTTAAATAAGTCACAAACGGGAACAGTGTCGATTCGACGGGCCTGACATGGAGAAATTGAATTGAAAATTACGGAACAATATTCAAGGTGAGGACGTATAATAGATTTGTATAAAGATAAAAGTGCCCTGCCGTCGTTCATAAACCTACAATTTCTCCATATTAAGCCCATCATTCTATTAGCTTTTGACAACACATGATTAATATGTGAACAAAAATTTAATTTACTATCAATAAAAATACCTAAATCTTTCCATACATAAACCATCTCAAGATCATGTCCATTCAAATTATAATTGAAGAGCACAGGCCTTTTTTTAAGTGTTATAGATAAATATTTGCATTTATTAGCATTCAGTTTTATCCCCCACTTCTCCGTCCATTCCACGAGACCATCCAGATCCTCCTGAAGTGAAAAAGCATCCTGTGGAGTGGTAATCACTTTGAACAATTTCAGATCGTCAGCAAATGAAAGAGACTCGGAATGATAAAATTTTAAAGGAAGATCGTTGATAAATAAATTAAACAAAAGCGGGCCCAGGATCGAGCCCTGCGGAACGCCCGATAACACAGGGAGCCAATCAGATGTCTCTCCCCCAATGACAACACGCTGTTGTCTATTAGTTAAATAGCTTTTAAACCAACTTAAAAGTGAACCGGATAAACCAAATTTTGAAAGTTTAAAAATAAGCAAATCATGGGAAACGGAATCAAAAGCCTTAGAGAAATCAGTGTAAATCACATCGCACTGCTTCTTGCTGTTAATTGCATCGTATGATGTAGCAAGAAGCAGTGCAAGGTTGGTTTGACATGATCTCCCAGAGACAAAACCATGCTGCCTAGGACTTAAAGCATTAGCAACATGTGATGACAAACCATCATGCACAATGCGCTCAAAAATCTTAGACATAGTAAGCAATAACGAAATAGGACGATAGTTACAGATTAGTTTTTTGGGACCACTCTTGTGAATTGGGACAATATTAGCGTGTTTCCAAGATGAAGGAAAAACCCCAGAACTGTTGGCATTTATAGCTTCTGCTATTGCTTTGTTATCATCCGGTTGGACCCCTGGGACAGTAATAAGGGCTCGCTGTTGGCATTTGTTTGTTATTAGTTGAATACCTTTGTGCCAGCCAGACGGGTCACTTGACTTAAGATTTTGAATGCGATCTCTGTAATGGAATTTCTTTGCCTGATCTATGAGTCGTATAACTTTGTTGCGCAAGAAACGCCAGAGAAACATCTTTTTCTCGGCAAAAGCAATCTGTCGTTTTCTAATTAAGTCTTTTTCTCAGTAGAGATCCATGGTTTGTCCTGAGAATGATGTTTAATTAATTTAGTAGGGAAGTGATTGTCAATTGCATCCTGAACAGTAGTGTAAAATGCATCAGCCTTATCAGATGTAGAGGATGCATCAAGAACTTCATACCAAGGATGATTGGTTATCCATCTTCCAAACTCATAAATACAATGTTTACGTAATGGCCTAACTAATCGTTTAATTTGTTTACCCGTTTTACTACAACCGATTGGTGGCAGGTAGATGGTATTATGATCGCTTCTTCCAATCGGAGAGCATACAATAGGCTTCTTATAATAGTTCTTTAAATTAGTAATTACCAAATCTAATATGGCATCACCCCGAGTAGGCTGGTCTATAATCTGCTTCAACGAGTGAGCTCTACACGTACGTACGTAGGACGTACTCGAAGCCATATGCATTCCAATTCATCTGGGACAATGATGTTATTTAATGTACTTACAGGTAGGCTGTCCTTGACATAAACGGCCACTCCACCCCACGCTTTCCACTTCTCTTTGTAGTAAAAACATTAAACCCGCTTACTGCTATATAGTCATTATCAACCTTATCTGATTGGCAGGTTTCGGTAATAACAGCGATATCGGTGGTACTGACATCAGTTTGTTTCAATAATATTTCAAGTTTTTCCAATAAAGATTGGGCATTAGTAAGGAACACACCTGGAAGAAACTTAGCAGTGAATTTTGCTGTTAATTGTGCAGGTAAAACGTATGCGAGTACAGGCGGTGGGCGAATATGACAGATGGATGGAACTGCTGGTCTGTTTCTAAAAATTACCTGTATCGGGCGTTTGATTTTCCGACCACCCCGTCTACCTCTACGAAATGCGGTTTTAAGTATACCAAGATCATCAAGCTTGTGCTTTATACTAGATGAAAGTTTAGCACCCTTAAGTGCAAGTGACTTCAACGTCTTAGCATCGTATACATACCGCGTTCGAGTGTAGGGCAGCTTCACAAGTGTAGAAAACAATAGTCTCATACATTCAGCTATGTACCACCTGTTGATTCCGTTCGCTACGTACCACCACTGGTGTAGAGCGTTGGGCCTAGGCAATTCTGTATCACTCATGTTGATAAATTTGTTACAAAAATCGTGCAAATGTCTACAGGTCTTGTCGAAAATCAGTAATAATAAACTGCATTCATAATACATACGGTCACGGAAAAATATCACTTGGAATTCAACAAAAACTGAACAAAATAACAAGACAAGAAAAGTGTGACTGCTACCAAGCGCCACCAGATACCACAATACTGTATGTACAAAACATACTTACAAGTATTGCAAATTGTTCAATCCATGAAATATAGCAGCTGGTAAATTACTAATTTGATTTCTCAAAATATCATATATGTTACTATAACTCGTGTTCCGCACGGTCTTTTTCTGCCTTAATATGTGGTTATATACTTTGCATGGACAAGTATAATAACAACGCACTTTAATAAAAGTACTTTGACAAATTATTAAAATGAAAACAAATTGTATCACGAATAAAATTCGGAACTAACTGTATTTACGGCCATTGGTTTGTTATACACTATCCCTTCACTTTAAAATATATGTAGCTGTGCTGTGTAAATTAGATGATGCACGCAACAAAAGTATAAAAATGCCAAACTATATCATTAATATGTATTATGTATATGTATATGTATATAATATGTATTAATTATTTGATATGTAGAGATAAAAAAAAAGTGGACAAAAATCAAATGAAAAACACATTGCTGCACAAACACGAATTGTTAAGTTTATTGGGCAGACATCTCGGTCCTAACGGGACACAGGGAGCCTACAGTTATTCCTGCAAGCTTACTCAATAAAACTCAGCTATCGGGATTTCACTCGAAAAATGTCTTATCAAATCTCCCTATGTAATTTTATAATACTATTCCCCACAATATATTCTGATTCTTTATGGCGTATATTTAATTTGATCTTTATTAATTTGCAGTATAATTCCTATTATTTAACTACTGTACCTTCACACACGTGTGGTATGTTTTAAAATAAACAAAAAACTGAAATGGCTATGATTAATGGCCAATTTTTTTTTCGTCTTCCAAAGGGACACTGTATTGATTGATGGAAAGTGCCTGTTTCCAGTCACCTTTAGGGTCAAATCTATTATTTTAACTGCTCCCTTGTGTATAAAAGAGAGAAAATATTTGAAACTAAGGTGAACTTATCTTAAACCCGGAAATTACTTTGACCGGGAAGAATTGAAATTGAGAGGAAAATCCAATGTTGAAATCATAAATGTTGTTAAAAAACTCTTTATAATATCTTCCTAAGATATAAATATGGAACAATAGCGTCGGCGTGCACACTAATGTTATCAAATCTACGTTTCGCGGTACATCTCGGATAGATAAGGTAGGTATCCAAGGCGGAGATTTGTACCGAAGTTTTTGCATTGTGCTCGCCTACGTCAGAATTAACCATAATTTATATATAGATAATAACGATTTACACACGTGGGCTTACGCTTTTTTTGCTTACATAAAAAAAAAATGTTAGCCTAGCGTTGCATGCTCCAAGCATGGAGGTCTATTTGTTACATCCAGTGATTTGTAAAAGTCGGAGGCTGGATGGCAATCTATAGTGTTATCGCAGTTCAAGAATTGATTCTCCATGGAGAGGGAACCAACATGATGGCGGCTACAATCGACCAATCAGATATGCCCTACGCAGTACGCACTACGCCTGTGTTAGTTTAGTTTAGTTATAATGGGAAAGTTTAGGCGAGTGCCTTTTTAACCCCATATCAACTACATTGTGTCGATGCGATTCTTGAAGGTGTTAGTGGTCTCAGAATTAACAACGTCAGCTGGTAAACTGTTCCAATGGTTTATTACTCGTTGCGAGAAGGTATGTCTTCTACAGTTCAATCCTTTATGGAAAATAGGCTTGAAAAATCTCAGGTGATGTCCTCGAGTAATTCTGCTAATATTACTTCTCATCTGGAAAAAGTCATCCTTGAGCCTATCTGCATGAGAACGATGCGCAACGCGCGTTAAGCACATGAACGCGAACGCATTCTATATGATCCCCGTCAAAGGTCAAAATTAGGAGTTTATTGACAGTTTTATGATTTTTATTACATTAGAACAAATACAAACAAATACTTTGCGAGTAATTTGAGACCACAATTATCACTTTTTGACCAGTGGTTGATGAGATATTCATATGGCCAATTTCTTGACCAGTGGTCAGAAAAGAGTTTCTGTCCACTTTTGGCAACAAATTACCCATTAGAGTGAATAGAAATATGGGTCTTCTGAGTAGTTTGGCACAAAAATATTCCAATACACCCAGTAGTTACCAAGTTACGCACAGTCCTGACTTTGACCATATTGACCTTTTGGCCCCTGTACTGACCAAGCATTCCAATTTTTTTTCGGCCAACAGCAAAAAATTGATTTGTATAGATATAAGGAAGCAAAAAAACATTGTTAACATACTTTGCTAGAGGGTGCACGTAAACCCTTTCTGGCTCTCCAACTAAATATATTACCAATGGCATTTAACCGATTATTAAAATTTTGTAGTAAATTACTCTCATACTATTTTTAATTGGTTTATTTATTTTTTTGGCAGAAAGAGAGGCCAACAACACTGTATTGCATTGTCAGCTGGTATGATATAGCTTATTACTTTATTGGTCTTAAAATCAAAGAGGCAATCAATAACTTTTCAAGATTGGATTCGAGACAATTACAGTTTCTTGAAAAGGAAAATATACTACTTACTGCAAATAGAAAAACAAATTATGCAGTTCAGGGCTATTGTTAGGATAGATAAATATGAACTTCTTAGAGTGTTAAAATATAGAAAATTAAAATGTTCAAATAATAACCTCAGTTGACAGTTTACCATTTTACTTTTAACAAAGTGAATCACCTGGCTTATATTTTAGGTCACATCTAAGAACTCTGATACTTCATGCAAAACAACACATACAAACCGAGTGAAAACATTCTGTTGTTTTAGAGAAAAAAAATTATTGTTATAACACACTATAATAGGTAAATTTAAACTTACATCCATTGAAGACTTGATAAATTATTATCCTTAAAGATATTTAAAACCCTCTCATCATACCCTTGCAGCCACCTATGAAATAATAAAATAAAACAATTTGTCAAAAACTAAACAAATTTATTATTGTCTTGAAGACTGATCATGATGATGGGACTGATATATCAGTTCCATCATTACAATTATGGACAATTTAATATTGGTGGTATAATACATACAAGAACAATTGAAAACTATCTTTGGGCATCTTCTTATTAACTATTTATCATTTGGGAAAGTTAAATGTTGATTTTATTTCACATACTTTTTCCAATGATAATGAAATATGAGAGGGTAAAAACTTACCTGTATAATTAGTGTTCGCTGTAAATTCAGTTTACTTATTAACTACACATACTTTAACTAACAACAGGACGCTGAGCTTGACTTGCCAACATATGCTATCATAACGAACGTGTATTGAAATGATGTCAACCTTCATTTTGACAATGTTGACATTAAAATGCATAATAAAATCAGATGATGTTTATACTCACTTTATTGTTATGTTTCACCAAAAGCTGCCTCTTATATACATACCTTAATGTACACATTTATTAATTTATATTGAAAGTGGGAAGGGTTTTGTATATTAAAGCAAGGCTATCAATAAGTGTGCGGATTATGGATGGTACCGTTTTGGTACCCACAGATCAGTCAAGCGTATACGGGGTGGAGACTTGTTTCGAAACTAGAGTTACCCTGCCTTTGATCTGGTCGAGCTCAGCGTCCTGTTGTTAGATTGCCTTGCACATACACATGTTAGTAAGAGAATATTTTGGCTTTAGTGAGAAATATGATAGAAATGTATTTTTCTGGAAATAATTCAATATTTTCTGATATTACATAACATCAGATAATTATCAGATATTATTCTATAATTCTTTAATTTGTATTTATATTGGAAACACAACTAGTAATTATTTTAATATTAAGCCTATATTATATGATTTGAGAAATTGTAGGAAAGAAACTTGCTGTTGGTGAATTAGCAATACTGAAGGAAACTAGCAGTAAGAAGACATTGAACATCTTAGGTAGAATAGCCAAGGTGGTAAATTAATGTATATTATAAAGACATCAAAAGTGTCAAAAAAGAACCCTGAGTTGAATAGAACAATCAGGCTTTCAACTCATGAACATTTTCAATAAAACTATAAAACATTCACAACACATTATATTCTTAACTAAATTTTGATTAATTAATCTGTCACTTAAATGTTGAATCGATGTGCATGTTGTAAAGTACTAGACATCTATTAGAGGCCTAAATACTTTAAACTGTGTTATGTATCTATAAACCTGTTGTAAAGTACTAGACATCTATTAGAGGCTAAAATACTTTCAACTGTGTTCTGTTTCTATAAACCTGTTGCAAAGTACTAGACATCTATTAGAGACAAGAGTGAGTGAGTGGCCGAGCGGTTAAGATAGTGGAACCGTAATCATGTAGCCATAACATCGGCAGGGGTTCGAGGCTCACTCACTCCATGGTTCTGGTGGTAGAACGAGTCTTCTCGGATAAGGACTATAAACCGTAGGTCCAGTGTACACAACTTGCTCGTGTGCACTTTAAAGAACCTAGTACATCTTTCGAGATGAGTAGGGGGTTACCCCGGTGTATTAGTACATCACAGCCACTGATCACCAACTGGGCCCTCTGGGAGATCAGTCTTTGACTGAAGAGGTTACCCAGTATAAAGATAAAACAAACAAACAAACAAAAATACTTTGAACTGTGTTATGTTTCTACAAACCTGTTGCAAAGTACTAGACATCTATTAGAGGCCTAAATACTTTAAACTGTGTTATGTATCTATAAACCTGTTGTAAAGTACTAGACACCTATTAGAGGCCTAAATACTTTAAACTGTGTTATGTTTCTATAAACCTGTTGCAAAGTACTAGACATCTATTAGAGGCTAAAATACTTTGAACTGGGTTATGTATCTATAAACCTGTTGTAAAGTACTAGACATCTATTAGAGGCTAAAATACTTTGATCTGTGTTATGTTTCTATAAACCTGTTGCAAAGTACTAGACATCTATTAGAGGCTAAAATACTTTAAACTGTGTTATGTATCTATAAACCTGTTGTAAAGTACTAGACATCTATTAGAGGCCTAAATACTTTAAACTGTGTTATGTTTCTATAAACCTGTTGTAAAGTACTAGACATCTATTAGAGGCCTAAATACTTTGAGCTGTGTTCTGTTTCTATAAACCTGTTGCAAAGTACTAGACATCTATTAGAGGCTAAAATACTTTGAACTGTGTTCTGTTTCTATAAACCTGTTACAAAGTACTAGACATCTATTAGAGGCTAAATACTTTGAACTGTGTTCTGTTTCTATAAACCTATTGCAAAGTACTAGACATCTATTAGAGGCTAAAATACTTTGAACTGTGTTGTTTCTATAAACCTATTGCAAAGTACTAGACATCTATTAGAGGCTAAAATACTTTGAACTGTGTTCTGTTTCTATAAACCTATTGCAAAGTACTAGACATCTATTAGAGGCTAAAATACTTTGAACTGTGTTCTGTTTCTATAAACCTGTTGTAAAGTACTAGACATCTATTAGAGGCTAAAATACTTTGAACTGTGTTCTGTTTCTATAAACCTATTGCAAAGTACTAGACACCTATTAGAGGCCTAAATACTTTGAACTGTGTTCTGTTTCTATAAACCTATTGCAAAGTACTAGACATCTATTAGAGGCTAAAATACTTTGAACTGTGTTCTGTTTCTATAAACCTGTTGTAAAGTACTAGACATCTATTAGAGGCTAAAATACTTTGAACTGTGTTCTGTTTCTATAAACCTATTGCAAAGTACTAGACATCAATTAGAGGCTAAAATACTTTGAACTGTGTTCTGTTTCTATAAACCAAAGTGATTAAAGCACTTGACACAACCAACAATCAAGCACACAAAATTCACTAAATATTAAACTATTTCAAAAGATTGATTGTAAAATTTACTTTTTTTAAATTTAATTTATGAATGTTAGTACTAGGAGTGTCAAGAATCATTAACATTGTATACTTACATGCATTCTAAAGGCTTATACTTATTCATCTTAATGATCAATGCTGCTATGTCACTCCATGGCACTGTTTTCTTCACACACTTGATGTCAAAATACAAATTGTATTGATCCTCTATACCATAACATATGCAATCAATTGGACATTCTGTGGTTAAAACATAAATGTTAGATAAATATTTAAAAAAAATAGAACTTTACATAAGCATAGGGATGGTATTGTCCTGATTATGATAGATACGCCCTCCACAAGATGTGTATTTATTTTCATCTTTCTGGTTTTGTACCTTCTTCTTTCTAATTTTTTTTTTATATATATATTGTTTGAATTGATGGAAGCCAAAGTGAACCATGTTATATATCAAGTAACACAAGTAGACACTTAAGATATTAGATGGAGAAATGTCAATTGAGATGTTAATAACATTCTTGCATTAACAATGCTATTTTTATCTAAAAGACATTCTGATCACATGATTGGCCATAGAAACAGAAATTTAGCACAAAAAAAACAAAAAGAAATCGTCATACAGTAGATAATCAGACACAACACAACAGAAAAAAAATCATTTGAATATATCATTACATTTTAAATACATATTTTTTTATTTTTGCTATGTTTTATTTATTCAGTTGAACATTCCATACCTTACCTTATACTGCATGCCAGTATAAAGGAAGTGTAGGTTAAACAGTAGTGTAAGTTGGAGACAGCATAACAAAAACAGAGTTGGATCATTAGATACCAGTTCAGGGATTTAAGAGTAAATATCAGTCATTAAATTGTATTAGAAGTTAGTAATAGAACCACGAAAGAAATCAGTCAATACTAAATACGAGCATTAAGCAAGTATAAGGTTCATTAAACTTACTGATTTCACAATGAAGACCAACATATTTATCAGGACAAACACATGTATTATTTGACATGTGACATGTACCTCCATTCTGACATGGATTGCTGTTACACATAGTATCTTCAGTTCCTAACAAAATAAAACAAACTGTTAAAGTGAGAATTACACACACCATCTTTGATTATAATATTTCTATATACCACAGCCTATAGGCCTACTTTACTATGTACAGTATATTCTAGTCAACTTAATAGACTTTTTCTTTGAACTCCATCTAAAAGAGGCAATTTCATTTTAATACATAAAAAAAGAAAGTATGGTAATTGAGTCTAAATTGCAAGTAGGCCTACTTAAGTGATAACTTTGTCAAAGTGTAGATACTCAGAATGAATGAAAAATAAATTATGAAAAAACCCAAAAGAACTTTACATACTTTATTTAAAGGTAATCAATATTACAGTAAATTGTACAATTCATTTTCCAAATAACAAAATAAAATGCTATAAAATAATAAACATAATTGATTGAAGACTAAAGTTTTAAGGGGTTATTCACCAATTAGAAATCTTTTTACCACTTATTTACGGTAGTCCAGTAAAAATTGTGAATTTACTACATAACAAGTAACTACTACATAACAAGTAACGACTACATAATAGACATGCATGTTATTGCTTAAACATAGTTATGGGACTTACAGATAATATGGTCAAACAAAACCTGCTAACCACAAACTTTTATCTGTATAAATAACATCTTCCAATTTAAATTTCAAAGAAAACAATTTTGTTACAAAACTTTTGTAAAGAATATAAACAACACAAAAAAAAACATTTAAAAAATTTGTTCTCAAACAGTCAATTAATCCTACTGCTGCTACACAATCAAAATAAATGAATCATACCATTTGTGGAACAACTACACAATTTGAATCCAACAAAAATTATAATGCACTGCAAGGTAAACATTTTATCAAAATCCTTAAACTCGCAATAGAAATCCAGCACAAATCGTAATAGAAATCGTAACAGAAATCCTGCACAACTCGTAATAAAAATTCTGTACAAATCCTGACAGAAATCCTGCACAAATCGTAATAGAAATCCCACACAAATCGTAATAGAACCTTTAACTCAATCATTTGGTTTAATGCGAGATTCATTATTGGAAAAGATACTTCATCAATTTTTAATAGTAAACTTCTTTTTAAAAATTTATATAAATCACTCCACCAGACCATTTGTTCTTAATAAACAGGATATGATGATCTTGGTGGATGTCAGAATATCTTCATCAATATGATATTTGTTTATTAATTCATTTTAACTTTTTCTCCATTTTAGTAACAAAACTATAGGTTTAAAAAAAAGATCTTTTATAGTAGAACAAAATAATAATTTATCTTTAAAATCAAATACTGTTAAATACTACAGTAGTTGTGTATTTAGAAGTCCAGACGCATGCCTCGCAAAATCAAGAAGAAATTCACTACAAGTGACCAAAATTTTATTGCCCTCTCAATTTCTTGGATATGGCAGCCAAAATGATCAAATATCTAGAGACTTTACTGTTTATTAAACAACTAATGCCAAACATTGTTAAAAAAGTGGTTTGGGATTTATTGAAATACTCTTGATGTTTTAAACAAATTTAAAAGGTGTTCATCTCTTCTGACTGCATATTTAAACCAAATAAGATACAGTAGTCTTGCTAATTCAGTAATATCACTGAAACTGTGACAAAAACGCAACAAACATCAATCATATTAATGAGGTGACCAAAACAAACCTTCCAACTCTGGATATCAAGAGGTTTTATGAAACTATACAGGGCGCTATAATAATACATCAAGTCACGGAGATGACTCAAAATATCGGGAGACTATTGGGGAGTTGGGACGTCAAGAATTTTTCATTTTCTATGGATGGAAACTTTACAATTAGTATTCCTGAAATGGTGCTCTCCTTCCTGGCTATTACTGTAGTCCCCAGTAAAAGGAAATGTCACGACAAATATGGTCCTGGGCCAAAATCGGTTCGGACCGATTTTGGTGTGACAGGAATATAAACCCAAACCTTCACAAACAGTAACTGTTTATAGTCACGGTAAATCAAGGTAAATCTAGGAACAGAGCAACTCCACCCACAATACAGAGTGTTGACAAAGTGCGAGGCAGCGAGGCATGCCAAATATTTGTGCGAGGCATCATTTTATCATTTCCAAAAGTGCGAGGCATGCGAGGCATATAGTTTACAATTTCAAAAAGGTGCGAGGCATATCTTAACGTGCTATTATGCTATATTGTAGTCATAATAATCAATTATTTATATTTGTATAATAGGCCTAGCGTATCTAAATAGATTCGTGTATACACTCAACGTGTTTATTGTTATGTATCGATTGTTTTTTTTCATTCAAGTCATATCGTGTCAAATTTTACTTTTACAAAAGTGCCCGAACTGTTCAAAAGTTGTGCATCCGTAATTCGGTATGCGCCATATTTAAAAAATCTGAACGACGGTCTTCAACTTTCAATAAACAATTGTTATAGCGACACTTATCATCAAATGACTGCCATGTTTGTTGGCATTTGGAGCGTGTTCACTTTACAATTAATTTAACATGTCTCTCGAACATAGCAGAGTGAAAATAATATTTTGTCACACCCCCGCGCCTCGATCCAGTAGACCAAGTGAGAGATGGAAAATTCCTCTTTACTATTTAGTAAGTAGCGGCGGAGTGATTCTGCCCCGAGAGGATTTGGCCTTGTGGCGATTCCCCTCCTATATAGCACGTGGTTTCAGCAGCAACGCACAGACTTCTCTCTAAGCGGCGTGCCAAAGACATTTTTGACATTCCATTCTTTAGGAAGTCAACACGTGTACCTCTCTCGCAAATAGCGATGGCCAGGACAAGTTCAATAACTGGCGGTGAATAAAAGGTAACTGATATGCCAATCAAATAAAATAATGCCGCAAAGAAAACATTTGCGAGAGAATTCTGAAGCGCGTGTGAAAAAAACTTACGTCCGACAATCGTAATACTAGGCTTAAAATTAAACTTTAGCTAATATGCTTAGCCCTAACCCAGAGGCCTATGCAGAAAATAATTTAATCAATATTTATATAATAATAATTGGTGTAATATTTTAATAATGATACGCTATTCCTGTTTTAGTAGGCTAGGTATATTACGATTTTTATTTATTGTTGTCCATGTACGTACTAATAAACCTGGCGCTATAGTTTCCTTTGCTTGTATTTTTACTCCAAATTTGATAACTAGCTTTATCGTGTGAATACCACACCTTAGAAGTATACCTCATGAGTACTGTACTGTACTTTAATGAAAGAATCACATAAAAAGTAACAAATAAATCCTTAAATTAATGATTTTACAGGCGTGTTCCTCCCACAATTTTTGCGAATTTCACGCATGTTCAATATTTTTGTTTCTACAATAATAGAGGACTAAAACTCAGTGAAATCCGTCAATTTCTCATGCATTTATTGGTGAAAAACACGTTTTATTCCAATATATTTGTTAATATGTCAATAAAAATACTGTAATAATGTTACCACTGATACTGTTCTGTTTTCAAAGAATAATAATCGATCCTAAATCAACATCACTACCTAGCCTAGACCTAGGACATCCTACTAAGGATTATGATGAATTGTTTTATGTTATTCTTTAAAAGGTTAACGAAACCGTGCACAGCATCAACAGTAACATTTTTCCTTACTGACCGACAAAATCTTCACCAAATAATGCGTTAAATATATAGATTACACAGAGTTTTTAGCCCTCTAATTATTTTTGCTCTTTTGGCGTTTCATAGAAACCAAAATATTGAACATTGAGTGTGCGAACTTCGCGAACCGTATGCGAGAAAAACGTCTGTAAAATCACAAATTTAACGGATTTATTCTTCATTAAAGTAGGCCTACTAATTCTATGGTGTGGTATTCAGGATAAAGCATGGTTAACATATTTCGAGTTAAAATACAAGGAAGGTGCAAAAAGGGAACAAGCCTACTAGCGGGCCTAGGCTACTTTAATTTTGTTGATTTCCTGCCTCGCAATTTTGAGAAATGATAAAATGGTGCCTCGCATTTTTTGATGATGGTAAAACGATGCCTCGCATAAATTTGTGACTTGCCGCACTTGCCTCGCTCTTTGTTACTACCCCACAATACATTACCACTCACTGCAAGATTTGATACAGGAAACACAAGAAAAATGATGAGATATTTTGACTATGTTGCAATCTTTGGCAGTGTCCACATCAGACTAATTCACAAGTTTACTTTTTATGTGATACTCCTACTTTAAAGTACTTATGAGGCCTAATTCTAAGGTGTGGTATTCAGGATAAAGTCAAAATACTTACAAGGCAGGTGCGAAAGGGAACAAGACTATTGCAGGCCTAGTGCCCACATAAATAAATAGGCCTACACCAGAAATTTTTTTATTAAAATATATAAAACACAACCAATTTCAAACGTCTAATAAAGGCATAGGCCCTCTACCTTTTGCCTAGGCCTGTGCTTAGGCTTATGCCTAGCTAGGCATAGTAGTAGAGGCCTAACCAGGTAGGTAGGGCCTAGGCTATGGGAATAATCCGGGCCTATAGGATAGGCCTATCCTACCTATATAGCTAGCCTTAGGCTTGGGCCTAGGCTAGCTAGGCATATTAATAAGCCAAAGCACAGGCCTAGGCAAAAAAGTGGAGGGCCTATATACATTTATACCAGAGTACCTGAACTTACAAGGAGATTTACTATACTTAAATAATTCTTAAAGGTTTTAAAGATACTGTATAAACTTTAAAGATATTTTCAAGATCTTCCACGTGTTATTCATGATCTTCAAAACATTAAAATATCGCCCTCAACTTTTAATGTGGAGTAAACTTTTAATGGTCTTTTACTGTTACATCATCATCAGAACCCCCTCTCAGTTAAATAGATTTTAGAAAAAGACACATTTTAAATGATTAGTAGCCTCCCCCCCCTCCCAAAAAATACAAAAATGGCTGCATGTTTATATTTTTACCAGGTTCTGGTTATTAATAAGAACGAGCCTATGTACTGTCTATAGTTAAATAGCAAATAATTAAACAGGCGTTACAACAGTAATTATTAATTAGATTTAGATTGATATTATTTGTTATATGAAAACAAAATGTTCACTTTCTGGACTCCATCATGTTTTAATTTTACATGTTTTAAGTGCATCCATGATAGTAAAATGACAAAAACAGAAAACGTAATGAAAGACTAGTCATAATTACATTACCATTTTAAATCTCAAGCACAATCAAGAATAACAAGAGTGGCTCAGATAAAAGTCTCCGTCTGGAATTGATGGTCTGGAAAAAGGCCGCAGTTTGTCGGTGATTTTGATGTTTCAATTGGCTTTAGAATAAGATTACACTTTTCATAAAGGGAATGATTGGTAGAAGTTACCATACCGCACATCATCGGATCATATGACCTTTACTCCATCACCCAGCTCAACCATTTGAAAAATGACATGCTTGTTAATCACCATAGCAGCAATCTCTTGGGACCAAAATGTTAAAATTGTCTCAACAGGCATGTTTTTTTAGATCAACCTCTTGATTTCTCATCACCTTATTTCAGCTGGAATCCTCCTCCAAATGATTCCAACGTTTGGTAGTTATAAACAACTTTACAAACTGGAAATGATAAGAAGTTTGAAATCCAAAAGTTTTAAGTATGTATGTGTTTAAGATTCATACATTCCATCTTCTCATATCTGCTACGTTATTCCTGATATAATATGGAATGACTTTGTTTAGTTCTTAACAGTTCGTGTATTGTAGGGGGTGTCTAGAAAACTAAGATATCTTGGGTCTTACTTTTTCTTAGACAGTTCTTAGTTTTCTAGACACCCTATTTTAGGGGCCATCATGAGACAAACTTTTGCTTCTAATGAGAAGGTACCAGTTATTATTATTCACTAAATAAATATGGAATAAATAATTAATCCACTTTTACTATTCAGATTATTGGCATGAAAGAAACTGTAAATTAACCAAACGCTCTAAAACCTACCAACACTCAGTGTGTGTTTACCTGTATGTTTGCCTATACTTTCCTGAATAGTAACATTGTAGGTTTGATAATTTTCTAGTCAATTGATTATTGTGAAAATTAACCTGTTATATCATTCAAAGGTTGTAGATATAATTATATTGCTGAATTTAATATTATGTTTTTAATAATTGATACTGTAATGGGATACAAAAAACACCAATCATAATAAACATGCAGAAATTCTATGTTTAGTGAGTA
Organism: Antedon mediterranea; assembly: GCF_964355755.1. NCBI lineage: Eukaryota > Metazoa > Echinodermata > Crinoidea > Comatulida > Antedonidae > Antedon > Antedon mediterranea. Next base: position 18,027,651 of record NC_092676.1, read on the forward strand.
GGTGGCAAGTAATATTAATAATTGGTAGACGTGACGAAATAGAGAAATCTCCAAGAAATGTTAATTGTTTTGTAACTTGGCAATAGTGATGCAGTTTCCCTGAAATAATAAAACTATGAGTTGAATTGAATCTGTTAATAAATTATCTGTAGTAATTCATTGATAATAGTTTAAGATGATGGGCTGTTAAATTGCAAAATCGCAGAGTATGGACACCCACCTCTTTTTCTACCTTTTGATTAAAAAAAACATTTTACAAAAACCCCGACATCATTGCCTACTCTCTGGCTCTCTGGCTCTCTGTCTGAGATAGAATGTCCATCCGTCCGTCCCTTTCGTTAGCCTGTTAGTTGGCCACTGTGTATGCTTTCATTAATCATTTTGCTGTGATCGATTCGATGCATGTAATGTCCCAACTAAATGTATTTTATTGGCAAAATCTTTAATTAAAACAATCATCTAAACCTCACTATCATTTAAATCATCAGTGGAGGCTGTAAATTGCGGAGTGCCTCAAGGGTCGGTTTTAGGACCACTACTATTTTTAATTTATGTAAATGATCTTTCTAGATCAACTGACACTCTGAAAGTCATATTCTTTGCTGATGATACTACGATTTTGTTTTCTCATTCTGATATCAATGTCTTATATAACACCGTCAACACTGAACTAAATAAAATGACTGACTGGTTCATCTCAAATAAGCTTATTGTTAATGTACAGAAAACTAATTACATTTTATTTCGTACTCAACAAAGACAAATTGATTTCTCTAATCTTAATATTTACATTAACAATAATATTATTGAACGTAAACCCGAAGTTCTATTCCTCGGAGTTTATCTACATGAATACTTGAGATGGACCAGTCATCAAGCGTATGTATCTAAAAAGATATCTAAAGTAATTGGCATCCTTTGTAAATTAAGACACTTTTTTCCACAACATATCTTACTCTTGTTATATAACACCCTTATACAACCTCATCTTCTTTATTGCAACATTATTTGGGCAGCCGACTACCCATCAAATTTAGAAAAACTTAATAAACAAATTAAACGTGCTGCCCGTATTATTACTTTCTCTCACTATCTCGCTCCTTCCCAACCTTTACTTAAAAAACTCAATATTCTTAGTCTACATGATCTATTTACAACATAAATTGCTTCCTTTATTTTTCAATTCTTTAATACCAAACTCCCTGTTACAATGTCTAATCTATTAAGTCATCATACAAAATCACACAAGTACTATTTACGTATCGACAATAAATTTCAGCATCTTGATGTACCTCCTTTTAGACTGAAAATTTCCGAATATTTTGTTTCTGTTTCAGGACCGCGAATCTGGAATGATCTTGATGATAAACTAAAGCATTTTAAATCTCTTTATACTTTTCGTAAAAATTTTAAAAAATATCTTATTTCTTTATACTAATTTTAATATTATTATGATTGTAGTACACTGAAAGTATCTATTTTTATTTCATCGTTTTTTGTTTTTATTTATTATTTTATGTAGTAAATCGTATTAGTTTAAATGTATGTGTATTGTTTCTGGGGTCTTTCTCGAGACAAGAAACTTGTTTTCTTCTAGAGAAGACCCCAAATGATGGCTTATTACTATGTTTTCATTTATGTACACACCTATAATTATATTATACTGTATAATGCCATTGTTGAATAAATAAATGTTTTTTGAACTTTGAACTTGAACTATTAACATGGTATGAATCGGTACATATATTGCACTTCCTATCTTAAGCTCTGTCTACACTATCAAACTTTATGTGAAAAAAATGTGATGTGCCCAAATATGGTAGTGATATGCCCAAATATGGTAGTGATATGACACCATCCTGTCCATATATGGACAGTGGGCACATCACATTGTTTGTTGCATAAAGTTTGATGAAATAAATCAAAACTCCCCAGCGGCCACCATAGGAATTCCCAATCCTAAAGTTATTCCCAAGCTTCTTACACTTTGATGTTTATTTTTCTTTTAATGAAAATTGTTTTATATCTAATAATTACAAGAAACTTTATCAATCACAAATTGTTTTATTTCAAAGCCTGTGTTAACACACAATCAAATGTAATCTGAGTAAGGTAGGTTTATAAGTACATTTAATGATCTAATAGGTACACCTGTCGATAGCGATTCATGCGGATCTCATCAATCATAAAACACGAATTTATTTGAATTTAAACATTATCAATTTACTCAATAATAAGTATAGACTGCATAAACACCATTGAAAAGTGCCACTGTCGGACATATTCCAAAACAGCAACATGTCATAGTAAATCAATAGTGTAGGCCTATATAAATCGCCCAACAATCAGTACAATACAGTATATATATAATATATATATATAATATATATATATATTATATATATATATATATATAATTGGAATCTGCCGCAACACAGTATACATTGTGTTTATGAACACATTTTGTAATCTGAAATGGTAATTATAAAAACCATAGAGGTGAAATATATATATATTTTTATTTAATTATTTTTTAACGAATCAAACAAATTGCTAAAATGACAATTCAAAATTGTCGTAGTCCACACCGATCGTACTTATTGGATCCTTACGCTAAGCATAAATCAAGATATGTATAAATCATCAATAACCTGGAATCCGAGTATAGTAAGTAAACGATCAAAAAGCACCTTATAGTCGAGCTCGGCACCTACTCTAATAACTCTACGTATTTTTTCGCTAATAGTCTATACGCATGCTATAGCAAGTTATACTCATTTTTAGTGCATGTTCAACTGAACACATGTTATAAATGTATTGCCTGGGAAATTAACATTAGAAATCAAATACATTTCAATTCGTTATACTTTGATCAAATATTCAAACTAGAATGTTAATTTGACTCGACGAAGACAAATCTTATTTAATCATTTACAGTAAGAATTAATAGAGATAGAAAATAGAATAAAAAAAAGTGTACACAACATCAAACAAGAGTCTGCATATAAAGTAAATGATCAAATGAGCATCTCGTTGAATAAGAGGTGAACCAATATATTTGGCTAACCGTGCTCAACTGATGTATGCACATAATAAGCGGTGCACCAATACATTTGGCTAACTGTGCTCAACTGATGTATGTACATAATAAGCGGTGCACCAATACATTTGGCTAACCGTGCTCAACTGATGTATGTACATAATAAGCGATGCACCAATACACTTGGCTAACCGTGCTCAACTGATGTATGTACATAATAAGTGGTGCACCAATACATTTGGCTAACTGTGCTCAACTGATGTATGTACATAATAAGCGGTGCACCAATACATTTGGCTAACTGTGCTCAACTGATGTATGTACATAATAAGCGGTGCACCAATACATTTGGCTAACCGTGCTCAACTGATGTATGTACATAATAAGTGGTGCACCAATACATGTGGCTAACTGTGCTTAACTGATGTATGCACATAATAAGCGGTGAACTAATACATTTGGCTAACCGTGCTCAACTGATGTATGCACATAATAAGCGGTGAACCAATACATTTGGCTAACCGTGCTCAACTGATGTATGCACATAATAAGCGGTGAACCAATACATTTGGCTAACCATGCTCAACTGATGTATGCACATAACAAGCGGTGAACCAATACATTTGGCTAACTGTGCTCAACTGATGTATGCACATAATAAGCGGTGCACCAATACATTTGGCTAACTGTGCTCAACTGATGTATGCACATAATAAGCGGTGCACCAATACATTTGGCTAACTGTGCTCAACTGATGTATGTACATAATAAGCGGTGCACCAATACATTTGGCTAACTGTGCTTAACTGATGTATGTACATAATAAGCGGTGCACCAATACATTTGGCTAACTGTGCTCAACTGATGTATGTACATAATAAGCGGTGCACCAATACACTTGGCTAACCGTGCTTAACCGATGTATGTACATAATAAGCGGTGCACCAATACATTTGGCTAACTGTGCTTAACTGATGTATGTACATAATAAGCGGTGCACCAATACATTTGGCTAACTGTGCTCAACTGATGTATGTACATAATAAGCGGTGCACCAATACATGTGGCTAACCGTGCTCAACTGATGTATGTACATAATAAGCGGTGAACCAATACATTTGGCTAACCGTGCTCAACTGATGTATGTACATAATAAGCGGTGAACCAATACATTTGGCTAACCGTGCTCAACTGATGTATGCACATAATAAGCGGTGCACCAATACATTTGGCTAACTGTGCTTAACTGATGTATGCACATAATAAGCGGTGCACCAATACATTTGGCTAACCGTGCTTAACCGCTGTATGTACATAATAAGCGGTGAACCAATACATGTGGCTAACTGTGCTTAACTGATGTATGTACATAATAAGCGGTGAACCAATACATTTGGCTAACTGTGCTTAACTGATGTATGTACATAATAAGCGGTGCACCAATACATGTGGCTAACTGTGCTTAACTGATGTATGTACATAATAAGCGGTGAACCAATACACTTGGCTAACCATGCTTAACCGATGTATGTACATAATAAGCGGTGAACCAATACATTTGGCTAACTGTGCTTAACTGATGTATGTACATAATAAGCGGTGCACCAATACATTTAGCTAACTGTGCTTAACTGATGTATGTACATGTCGTCGTTCGGGTTCTATTCTACTTATGTCTTGTCAGGACGCACACACCAGAAGTAACGACGATACAATAAAAAGATTGGTTGCAATTTGGTATTCTTTATTTGTGAATATCCGTACTCAAGGTGAAGAACACAACAGCAATGAAATGAAAATACAAAAAAACAAAACCCCTAAAAAACAATTAGAGAAATTCTTTAACAAAAAGTATAAAAGTTGACAATACATTATCTATCTCAACTATATAAATATCTCAAAACAAACAACAAGTTCTTAACATTTCTTTATATCGCATTAAGAATATTTCTGATAAAATCATTAACTAGGCCTCAATCAGTAGCATTGTACCCATAAAAATACATGATATCAACAATCTAGCACTTGGCCATTCCGACTTACCCAACTAGAGATAAACTATCTTAAATCCTCAACTCAAGAAAATGACGGTAATCCTCCAATTTTGTGGTCAAATCTCACTTGTGCAAAACACTAAAAACAATAATCAATATAAGCCACAATAGTATAAACTAACCAACCTAATTATCTATTACTCTTCTATACTACTTATAACTAGCTCAAAACTCTAAAATATTCATTTAAAATCTGACGCTAGATCCACATGGGCGCAGCCATCTTGAATCTTTGTTTACAACTATAGCGCCACCAATCATAAAATAAATCTTAATCAACTACAGCATGACGCCCTCATCGGTCAAAAACTAGTTTACAAATCCACCATTTTATCGATAAAACTCATGTTCCGTGAACATAATCCTCGCAACATAATAAATACTCATAATCCAATAATTAGACTCTTCCCTCAATAATATAATTACTTATAGGTCAATCACTGACACACAACTAGTCTGAGAAACAATATCTCCAATGTAATTATTAACTCAATTTGTACCACTCTATGACTGATTTGACAGCGAGGTACACTAGCTGATTCTGTTGGCACAAAGCGAACATTTCCAACATAACTCGGTTGCGAATAACATTCATTCGAGCCTAGCCTAAAGTTACTTAATATATCGTGCAAACTACTTTTATCATCTACTGTAACCAACGTACCTTAGAACAAAATAATATCAATCTAAAATTTGAAATTTAACAGGTTTAATCAATCAGATGCATAAAGATAAATAACGGATGTTATTAACCTCAATCTCAGTTATCGGCGCTCCAAAAACATCCCTCTCGCAGTCGCGGTAACAGCCTCATTACACCGAACCATCATCAAAAATTATTACTCCTATAATCGTTTTCTTAATTCTCACTATTGCATTCAAAGTTTGTAATGTAAAGTATAACAAAATTGTATTAATGTATAAATCGTAATTTAACAACCAAGCTCTAAAATTGAACATCGTCAAATAACACTTAATTTGATGAACTATATTATTACACTGTTCTAGTTAGTTTGAATGAATTCAGTCTACGACAAACCATCCTGACTCAGAACATTCGCCCCGAATGTGAATTTACAAAATAAAATAACATATAAAAAAAAATCTACAATATAATTAATACTATAATCCACCATTACTTCTCGAAAACAGATCTAGGCCACTGACCCGGATTACTGTGTGTCCCTTTATTTACACGTACTGAGCGCCTCACTGGATCAATCTCTTGTTCCACCACTCTATCCGGCATCTCTGGAATCTCAATTTGTAGAAGAAAATCTTCTTCCTCATCTGAAGAATCATTACAATCATTTTCTTCATCTACCTCTGGTCGCAATGGCATCTTATTCTCTTCATCTACCTCTGGTCGCAATGGCATTGGCCACTCTTCCAATATTTCATCACGAGGATCCTGTATAATCAATTTGCGGTTTACTGTCTTTACTTTACCACCTAATGCTGGTCGGATTTTGTACACGTCTTCCTCTCTATTTACATCCTCTATGATATATGGCTCCCTATGATAACGGTCAACCAGCTTGTGTCTCCCAGTAAAAGCTGTTTGCTTCAGCAATACCTGTTCACCAACTTTAAACGGTTTCGACTTTACCACCCTGTCATCATGTAACCGTTTATCACTCTCTCTCGTCATTTTGATTTTCCTCTCGGCAATCTCTGCCGCTTTCTGCAAGGCATCTGCCTGACGCTGCACATAATCATTCTCCCAATCTTGATGTGTTTTGTGAATTAGTTGATCCAAAGGAATAGTAGGTTGTCGCCCATACATAAGCTTATATGGTGCTACATTGGTGGCTCGATGGGGTGTTGAAATATAGAATACCAATTGAATGCTTAAGAGAGCAAGCAAAACCGTCAACAACAACAATGTATCTCCCATTACTTTCCTCATCCAGATGAATGAATAATCTCGATTCACAGCACTCAGCTCTTCTATAGGTTCAACATGCGATCCAACATCATACCCCTTCGTAGTTACTCCTTCTTCAACAGCAACTTCTCCTATCATCACTCCCAAACAACCATTGATTTGTTCAACAACTATTTCGTCCGCAAGTTTGACATCCACAGCTGTTCCTAAAATGGTCCCAGCATCAACAACTACTTCTTGATCACTTTCGTTTGCTACTGCTAATTGACAAACAGATCTTTCCTGATGAGAAAAACCATCTAATACCCTTACTGGTCCTTTCATGCTCGACTCCACCAAGATGCTTCCAACTTCAGAGTGTTTCGATATCACACATTCCACTTGTCGCACTGTCAGAGGAGGGAAAACTTCTTGATTATTTGTCCTCACATTAGACTCCTTCTCTTCCGATTTTAAGACGTCACTTACCAGGTCCCAGGCTTCGTTCTTGTTTTTATTACCCTGACATAAGACAGCTCTTAATGCATTACAACCAAGAATAATCGGGAAATCAACTCTGCGTTTACTCATAACATGGTCTTCCACAACCAAAAAACCCTACATCAGCAGTTGTGTCAAACAGTGAAATAGTCGTCTTCAAGTACCCAACAATCGGAATAGTCATCCCAGTTACTCCAACTACTTTCATAGCAACATCGCCTCCTAGGACTCCAAGGGTAGGCCGAAGTACTTCTTGGTAACAACTCAGAGGAATAAGACTGGTCTCAGCTCCAGTATCCAAGATACACCCTAATTCTCTCCCACCAATAATTAACTTTGCCGTCGGACTGTCTGCTATCAGTAAGCTTCTTAAAACATCATTATCTGCCAACTGTGAAGAATGTGATACTATCCCAACACCAGGTGTCACTACCGTAGATGCCGTTGTTGCCGCTTCTGATGGTTGTGGTGCAGGAAGTTCTATACTGTCTACTTGGTTTCTCTGTGGGCAATCCTTCTGCATATGGCCAGGGTTCCCACATTTGTGACACTTCGTTGGACATCTACAATCTCTTTTCACATGCCCTTTCCTCCCACAGTTGTAACAAGTCTCTTCTCTCCTTTCACTTCTACCACCTTTTAAAGTCTTCACTACTCCCACCATATCTTGGACCATTTCCTTCAACTGATTGAGTTCCCCTTGTAACTTTAAAATGTGGTCTTCTCCTTGCACTCTAGCCACAGATACTGGTTGAACTTCCGAAACCTCTCTTACTCTTGCGTTTACAGACTGAACACTTTGGTCTTGGAATAGTTCCATCACTTCTTCTCTCATAACTAAAAACGATTTGTCTTTACTCGCAATTATAATCCTCCTCAACTCCCTCTGAATACTCTTATCCCGAACTCCTGTCACCAATCTTTCTTTTAAAGTGCTATCTTTTAGCTTTGTCAGCGCCTCTTTCTCTTCTCCACTAGCAGCTGCTTCCATCCGATCATACAGTCTGATTAGGGTACCACTAAAATCTGCGAGTGTTTCTCCCTCCAATTGTTCTCTCTCATGCAGCTTTGTACTCAAAGACTGTACACGCTCACCTGGTCCAAACCTCAGTTTTAGAATCTTAATAATCTCGGCACTATCTTCTTTTACACCCGCCTCCCGACAAAGGATCTCTTCCTTAGCTGCTCCAGTCAGGTGTGTTAACAGAGCTTGGGCCTTATCACGTCCCGTTAATTTATAGAATGTTGAATACTCCTCAAATTCAATTATCCATTCATGCAAGGACAGGTCACCAGGATTCAATGGTTGCCCTTTGAACTTACTTAATTTTATTGCTGGCATCGTTCTAGCGGAAGAAAGGTTCTGGAACGCACCAGTCAAGGCAGCCACCATTTCTGCAATACCAGCAGGAGCTGCATCACCACCTTCAGCATTTGCCATCTCAATATAATTTGGGTTACAGAAATATATAAATAATAAATGCAATACAAATCTCAATAAATCCTGATTAGTACATCAATTTATGCATTTCACAAAACTATCTAAAATAATACCGTTAACTCATTAATCACTAAGTTGAGGGTTTTCCACTTGATCTTCAATCTTGAGTTGCAATCATCCCACTTCTGACACCATTTGTCGTCGTTCGGGTTCTATTCTACTTATGTCTTGTCAGGACGCACACACCAGAAGTAACGACGATACAATAAAAAGATTGGTTGCAATTTGGTATTCTTTATTTGTGAATATCCGTACTCAAGGTGAAGAACACAACAGCAATGAAATGAAAATACAAAAAAACAAAACCCCTAAAAAACAATTAGAGAAATTCTTTAACAAAAAGTATAAAAGTTGACAATACATTATCTATCTCAACTATATAAATATCTCAAAACAAACAACAAGTTCTTAACATTTCTTTATATCGCATTAAGAATATTTCTGATAAAATCATTAACTAGGCCTCAATCAGTAGCATTGTACCCATAAAAATACATGATATCAACAATCTAGCACTTGGCCATTCCGACTTACCCAACTAGAGATAAACTATCTTAAATCCTCAACTCAAGAAAATGACGGTAATCCTCCAATTTTGTGGTCAAATCTCACTTGTGCAAAACACTAAAAACAATAATCAATATAAGCCACAATAGTAGCGACTAGCAAAACCGCTAGAGGGCAGCAGACATCTTTAGGGAATAGACAAGTGTGACCCTTAACCTGTTAAAAAGGGGTCAACTTGCGCATGAATTTACGAACTCTGATTGGCTATTCAGAAAAAACGAATGACTGTACGATCTTTTCCGGAAAATTCCGATGAAAAATTTGAAATTCCTTTGCCCACATGTCTTCGCGATGACATTTTATTTTGGGCTCGAAATGTTAGTAAAATCAGAAAAAATCGAAAACATGCCTAATATTTTGGGATTTTGCTTATATATTTTAGATATATTTATATTTTAACAGTGTACGCCTTTGGTTTTACATAAATATCACCTATATTGGATCACAAAAGGTTTTTAATCACCTGATGCTAGGTGAGTAAGCAATTCTAGGCCGCGAAGTGCCTGATGACGTCATCACACAGCCTGGCTGAGGTGGGGGTATTCCTCCGGGACATTCGCGCAGTCCGGGGAGAGGGTAAACATAAAATAAGTACTTTTTATCTTATTTTTGTGATTTTGACACAATTTCCAAACAAAATGTGGTATTATGCAAATATATATTTGTCACCATCAACTTTCTAATTAAAAATATGTTCATAAAATGTATTTATATGTGTTTTAGTAGTATTTTCACCCAGTGACTATTTGTGTACAAGGTCACAAACGCGGGGTGGGGATTCCTATGTAAACAAAGGATAGTGATGGTGCCAAATTTTTACACCTTATTTTATTCATAACTTTCGAAATACTCAATCAATTTTGTTGATTTAAAGTTTAAAATGCTTACGATTATATACTCTTTCAAACTGAACACTATTCAAATGCAGAAAGATAAATTGAAAAATATATGCCAGTCCCTAACAATAGTATAAACTAACCAACCTAATTATCTATTACTCTTCTATACTACTTATAACTAGCTCAAAACTCTAAAATATTCATTTAAAATCTGACGCTAGATCCACATGGGCGCAGCCATCTTGAATCTTTGTTTACAACTATAGCGCCACCAATCATAAAATAAATCTTAATCAACTACAGCATGACGCCCTCATCGGTCAAAAACTAGTTTACAAATCCACCATTTTATCGATAAAACTCATGTTCCGTGAACATAATCCTCGCAACATAATAAATACTCATAATCCAATAATTAGACTCTTCCCTCAATAATATAATTACTTATAGGTCAATCACTGACACACAACTAGTCTGAGAAACAATATCTCCAATGTAATTATTAACTCAATTTGTACCACTCTATGACTGATTTGACAGCGAGGTACACTAGCTGATTCTGTTGGCACAAAGCGAACATTTCCAACATAACTCGGTTGCGAATAACATTCATTCGAGCCTAGCCTAAAGTTACTTAATATATCGTGCAAACTACTTTTATCATCTACTGTAACCAACGTACCTTAGAACAAAATAATATCAATCTAAAATTTGAAATTTAACAGGTTTAATCAATCAGATGCATAAAGATAAATAACGGATGTTATTAACCTCAATCTCAGTTATCGGCGCTCCAAAAACATCCCTCTCGCAGTCGCGGTAACAGCCTCATTACACCGAACCATCATCAAAAATTATTACTCCTATAATCGTTTTCTTAATTCTCACTATTGCATTCAAAGTTTGTAATGTAAAGTATAACAAAATTGTATTAATGTATAAATCGTAATTTAACAACCAAGCTCTAAAATTGAACATCGTCAAATAACACTTAATTTGATGAACTATATTATTACACTGTTCTAGTTAGTTTGAATGAATTCAGTCTACGACATACATAATACATGTAGCAGTTAAAAACAAAGAGTGTATACAGGCCTACAAATGTGAACACATATTGTAAATATTACCTGACTAACATTCAAAAACCAAATTTGTTTTAACTGAAATATTTCAATTAAGACTGCTTAGCATCATCAAAAGCTCTGCAATCAAACACGCGCATGTACGTTGCACTTATTTAATAATTACAGCAAACATAATAACAACAAAAAATATATATTAAAAGGTAGTGTATAACGGTTGCGATCCGAGTTGGTTCTAAACTGCCTCGGTCCAAAGTCAAGTTTAGGGGCGACTTAAACGGCTACCATATAAACTATAGTAAAATATTGCACTCATTAACATTTTTATCACACATGTTTTTTTACAAGAAATATTCAATTGTTCTGTATGTAAGTGATGGACAATACAATAAATAACAATATAGCCACATAATGCCTATATAGCTTCAATATACCGAGTATCACAAACATTACAATTAAGATATACAATTTATTTTAACGAGTGCAAAAAATAGTAGGTACATTAATTATAAGTACTAGATGGTACGCTCGCGTACCATCTAGGTCGTGCCCACAGATGGTTCTCGAATACACAGTAATTTCAGCGTTAAAAAACTGGCGATTTCAAATGTACAATAATGCAGGACAATAATACATGTCATTTACAGGAACGATTAAATAGACACGATGATTTATGTACTCAACTAAAATTAGCACACTGGGAATTACTTCCGAAAGAGAAAGTTGTCACAAAATGAGACAAATTGTTTAAGTAAAATTTAAACAAACTTAATTTGTGTTTTGTATGTAACATTATGGTTGAGAGATAGGGAAGAGGATGGGTGCAAAGAGGAACAATTTTTAAATATATTCTTTATTTTGTAACGAAATATTAATTAACATGTTTTACAAATAATATACCACTAAACACAGTAAAACATTGCGATGTAATACTTTGTTGAAACTATCACCGTCGTAGTCGATTGAAATAGTACAGTACATGTAACGATACACTACGACGTATGTTTATATATAATGTTAAACAATTTGTGAAAACCACCTCTATTCAGGTCAAATCATAAATTCGATTTAATCGGTAATAAATATTAAATTACGGCGACTGAAAACGCTAGCTCATTATCCGTTTAAAAAAAATTATATCCAACCTCTGCAGCACAGATTGAAAAAAAAAATGGATCGAATTTCTGTTATGAGTATACAGTACTTTCCTTTACGACGTCTGAGGGAATAGACACTTGTGGAACGACACAGAGATTGGAATGTTCCATTCATCACAAATCAATACATTTGTATAAACGTATATTAAATCTATCAAAATAGTATTTTTTAAAGAAAATCGGCCTGTCTTCAACATTATGATACTGTACTCGAGCTGTTCAACCAGTTTTCAGCTATTAAAAACAATTATCGTAGGAGGAGATAGGAAAATGCGAAGCCTCCTCGTATTTTTGTGGCGGGTATTTTTCAAGATGGACATCCATTAGACAGTGTATACCACGATCGGAAAACACCCCTATCTGGGGCAAATCGTTGAACCTAAATTCGTTTTAATCGTCAATAACTAATTATCTAACTTAATTTAATTAGTAAACCGGGTTACATCAGGTGGTTAAAATCAGTACCGAAAGTACGAACCAACTTTACATACCATCGACTAAAAATTCTAAAAGTAAGGCGCGATTTACCGAATTTTGCCCTTATGTAAATTTATATATAGAAGTGAAAACAATAAAATAAATAACAATGATAGGTATTTGTAACAATCTATATTTATAAATTTAAATCAAGATATAATCATTAAACGATAACAAGACAGTAGGTTAAATAGGTAAATTATGTAGAATTGATTTGAATACAAACATCACAAAATATGATTTTAACAATGCTTCAAGCGATGTTAAAATCATATTAAACAAATGTATTAATAAAGTAAATATTTTTTTTTTCAATATTTTTCTATTATAATAAACATATTGACATTATAATTACAATCAAGAGCAACAGTAATATATTCTATATATACAGTGTAAAATAAATAATCTATAAATTATTAAATATTATATTCTATATGTCAAATAATTAATCTATACATTTCTAAATTTAAGAATTGGATAACATAACATTTAAGAGTGAAAATGAATACATTGAAATGAATTCATTTACAGTATAATCCTTCATAACATTGTCATAATATAAATATATATAAAATACATTAAATCTAATTATATGCATGGAACAACTGTGGTAATTAAAACAAATGTATTAATTATTAAAGTGCAATAATAAGAATAACCAAACATTTGTTAAACTTTGGAATGAGTGCATTGGCACTCAATCTGTGAAAGTCAGTGCATCAAAACATCAAGATATTTAAATACACATGATATATACTGGAGAGTGATGGTGTAATGGTAATATCGGACTAGCATGTGATAGGCATGGGTTCGAGGTTATCTGTACCATACTAATTGCATCCTTAGGCAAGATGCTTTACTCTCATTGCCTAATCTGGTATGCGCTGCACTGCTGGCTGCCATGGGTCCGTGGAGGGCCTAATCCGAATTTCCTCACTGAGGACAAATATTAATACAAAATACAAAAAAAATACAAATATCACAACAAATTTACAATAAAATACAGCAACAATACCAAACAGCCACAAGAATACATTTCCTGAAAAGTACAACTCAACCCTAAAAGTTATATGCAGGTTGAAATAGTACTTTTGGCTGACTTTAACAATAAACAGATCAAATGCAAGGAACAATGCAATTCTTAAACAGAATGCAGATAGAAAGTACAAGATACTATACAACTATAAATTTATAACCTCGATCCACTGACAAAGCCTTAACGGTTTGTTTTTTCGCTTGAACACGTATATATGATCGTGTACAGATACGGATTAACTGCTGAGTTGATCGGTAAAATGAAGGTTGCTGCCCAAACATATATTTCTGCAGGGATATCCCAATGTTTAGTTTCCGAGCAAATTCCCATTAAAATTATGGGAAACCAGCAACAAAAATCTGTACCAATTATAAACACTAGCTTCCGTGCAATTCGCAACTGTTCTTCAAGGCTTTTCCTTCTATTAACAGTCGCTGATGATCTTTTCACAGAAAAAAATATTGTGAGATAACTAACGACCATGACCAAGAAACCAAAACCGTTAAACGCAATGAAGATAGCAGTGGCATACTCCCAGCCTGGTAAATGACTTCGAGTTAGCGGTAACGGAAGGCAGACACTCTGTTTACCATAGTAGTTCTCTCCAAAGTAAGGCAGGTCGATGAAGCTCAACCTGTTTGCAGCTACCGGTAAGAAACTGATAGCAGCAATAACAACCCAAGCAATGACGATGACTATTTTGCATGTTTTACGACTGAGACGTCTAGTGTTAAAAGGACTAACAATGTTTACAGCCCGGTCGACGCTCATAACCATCAACGTAAACACCGAGCATTCACTGGAAAGAGTAGAAATAGCACCTGCAAAACTGCAAGTGAAACTACTTTTCCAATATTCTAGAACTTCCGAGTATCTACCTCTATAGTGAATATCAGCCCCTGCAATAATTAGCAGATACATTGCCATAAGTAGATCAGAGATGGCAAGACTGGAGATCAGCATGGAATCAACAGTTTTATCTTTATTGCAACACCTTGATATGAGAACAAGTGCATTGCCAATAATGGAGGAAACACCAATTACGAGCATCAACACCCGAAGCGATTTCCTTTTTAGTAAATCTTGGCATGATGCGAAAGCATCAGTGGGTTCACAGATCTCAATGTCACCAACAACACAACACAAATGGAAAAAATCTGAATAGCTGAATGAAAAGAAATAGGATAGTTATATATTCATTACTGATAATTGTAAAGTGTAAATAGCTAATTGCTAATTTCAAAAAGTGTAAATAGCTAATTTAAACAAATTTAATATTAGCAATTTTTTTCTTGCCAGCATGTATTTATTATATGGAATTCGTTTTTGATCTGGAATACAACTTTTCCCCTTTTCAGCAGTACAGTTGGGGTCAACATTTTCTATCATAACTCTTTATCATTACAGGCCTATTACATTATTTTACCGGCTTTTTCACTGAGATTGAGAATTTCACATGTATGAATTCTTTTGATAACTTGTTAACAACTTGTTACATTTGAAAATAAAGTGTATCTGTGAAATTTGTACTAAATGGCATTTAAATACAAAAATCAAAGGGGAACAACAGCTCCCATCACACCACCCTACATACAGCCATTTGCATTCATAATGTCAAATAAATTTACTTACAACTGTGTTAAATTTACCAACTCTTTAAAAGTCTTGTCTTCATAATCTTTCAAGTTGTTGTATGTTAGGTTTCTGTAGGATAATAAATTCAGAATGATCATATTCATTTAATAATAACTTTAAATTCACATGTCATGAGGAAACTTTCTGAATGATTGAAATCAAAACTGTACTGGGTTTGGTTTACTTAGCATTCCTGCTCCCAAAAGTCATCCATTCATAGAAGCACTGATGAAGAAAGTTTATCCATGGTGGCCATAGAATGGTCCTGAAACATACTTTGGCTTTAGTTGATAGAAGTTTGAAACATTTTATTAGAAATAGAGTATATGTAAAGTTATAAACTTTGTGGCAATGACAATGTTTACAAAAAGCTGAATGTGCATTAGAGGCAAGAATACAAGCAGGTGTCTTACAATACAGATTATGAACTTACAGAATTAAAAGTGATGAAGCAAATGGAGAAAATGCACCATCCTCTATGTTAGTTATAGAGTTGTTCTGTAACTGACTGTTAACAAATTAACAACAAAAATTATGATCCTAAATATAGTTATTTCAGGACTGAAGATGATCAACTGCAATTGCCTTTATTGGTATTTACTGCTCTGTCACAGTACTATTTTATTCAATGTAATCAACTAAAGTACATGTTTTAAAGATACAGTATACTGTCCAATTTACTATTAATCTTTGTTAAATATGCCGTTCTAATGTCACATAATAGTAATCATCAGTCAACAAATTTAAAAATAAATAACAATTATTACTATCAACTATGATTAATGAATTAAGAGTATAACACAATACGTACAAAACATACTTACAATATTTGCAAATTGTTCAATCCATCAAATATACCAGCTGGTAAATTACTAATTTGGTTATTATCCAAAAATCTGAAACAAAATGAACAACATTTAAAGTGAAGTTTGACTATTTTATATTTTACCCATGGTTTCACTTTGTTATCTTTAGTTTATTTTAACATAATTTAATAAGCAAAAGTACATATAAGGGCACTATACTGTATTTCATTAGTGATACTATATCAATCATATTGATTGAATTATTAGTGTCTATGATTCATGCACCTTTCTGACCGTTGATCATTCACTAGAGCACTGTTAATATGTCCATTAATACAACATCTGTATCATTTTTTTTAAAGCCAACACATTAAAAATATTTCATTTATGTAAAAATAATGTTTCAAATTTTTAGTTTTTGTTTAATAATAACCCAATAAGTACAAAACAAACTTACAAGTCTTGCAAATTGTTCAATCCATCAAATATATCAGCTGGTAAATTTCGAATTTCATTACCATTTAACCATCTAAAAAAAATAAAAAGTTTAAAAGTGAAATTTGTCTATTTTATCACCCATGCTTTTACTAAATTTGTTTTCCTTCGTTTATTTTAACATACTTTTTAAGGCACATTTGTATGATAATTTATGTATGATAATTTTGTTCAGTTCTTTTTGTTATTATATTAGGCCATCTGGAATGATTAATGTTTAAGTTAAATGCCTTCAGTTGATTATGTTGCTATTAACTATGATTAATGAATTGTGAGTAATAATAATGCAATAAGTACAAAACATACTTACAATCTTTGCAAATTGTTCAATCCATGAAATATATCAGCTGGTAAATTACTAATTTCATTACCACTCAACAATCTGAAAAAAATTAAAAATTTACCACATTTAAAAGTGAAATTTGTCTATTTTATCACCCATGCTTCTATATATAAATTTACGTAAGGGCAAAATTCGGTAAATCGCGCGTTATTTCTAGAATGTTTACTCGATGGTATATAAAGTTGGTTCGTACTTTCGGTACTGATTTTAACCACCTGATGTAACCCTGTTTACTAATTAAATTTAGTTCGATAATTAGTTATTGACGATTAAAACGAATTTAGGTTCAACGATTTGCCCCAAATTGGGGTGTTTTTCGATCGTAGTATACACTGTCTAATGGATGTCCATCTTGAAAAATACCCGCAGACGATAATACGAGGATGCTTCGCATTTTCCTATCTCCTCTTACGATAATTGTTTTTAATGGCTGAAAACCGGTTGAACAGCTCGAGTACAGCATCATAATGTTGAAGACAGGCCGATTTTCTTTAAAAAATACTATTTTGATAGATTTAATATACGTTTATACAAATGTATTGATTTGCGATGAATGGAACATTCCAATCTCTGTTCCACAAGTGTCTATTCCCTCAGGTGTCGTAAAGGCAAGTCCTGTATACTCATAACAGAAATTCGATCCATTTTTTTTTCAATCTGTGCTGCAGAGGTTGGATATAAATTTTTTTTAAACGGATAATGAGCTAGCGTTTTCACTTGCCATATATTATGTACAAATCGTTATTATTGCAGTTAAACCACGAACATTATCACCCTTCCCTCACTGGCATGAGTAGCGTTGTAAAACCAGTAGAGGATAGGCCTAAGGTACATCACATGGCCTAAACGCAGAACAACGTTGGTGGGTAGGGTAGGAACCCCGGTAGGAACCAACTTAACTATGAATTGGCTCTAAGAAACAATTGAAAACCATTAGGCCTACTAATTAAGTTGAGTTGGATAATTTAATATTTATTGACGATTAAATCGAATTTATGATTTTCCCCGAATAGAGGTGGTTTTCACAAATTGTTTTACATTATATAAACATATACACGTCGTAGTGATGTATCGTTACATGTACTGTACTATTTCAATCCACTAGGACGGTGATAGTTTCAACAAAGTATTACATCGCAATGTTTTACTGTGTTTAGTGGTATATTATTTGTAAAACATGAAAACAATAATAATAATAATAACTGGTACTTGATATAGCGCATTATGCTGAAAGCCTCAATGCGCTTTACAAAGACAGAAAAATTTAGAAAATTACAAATTAAAAAGGTGGGTTTTGAGGAGAGATTTGAAGACACTGGTGGAAGTAGCCTGACGGATTTCAATAGGCAACGCATTCCATAGAGAAACGAATGCCGAAGAAAATGAACGATTTCCATAAAACTTAGTGGAAGGATGAAATATATGGGCAAGAAGAGACTCAGATCTAGATCTCAGAGACCGCTTAGGAACATAAGGTTGAATAAGTTCAATTAATATTTCGTTACTAATTGGATAAAGAATAAATTAAAAAATTGTTCCTCTTTGCACCCATCTTCTTCCCCATCCCTCAACCCGAATGTTACATACAAAACACAAATTAAGTTTGTTTAAATTTGACTTAAACAATTGGTCTCATTTTGTGACAAGTTTCTTTTTCGGAAGTAATTCCCAGGGTGCTAATTTTAGTTGAGTACATAAATCACAGTGTCTATTTATTCGTTCCTGTAAACGACATGTATTATTGTCCTGCGGTACGTACATTTGAAATCGCCAGTTTTTTAACGCTGAAATTATTATGTATTGGAGAACCATCTGTGGGCACGACCTAGATGGTACGCGAGCGAAGCGAGCGTACCATCTAGTTTACTAAATTTGTTTTCCTTCGTTTATTTTAACATACTTTTTAAGGCAAATTTGTATGATAATTTATGTATGATAATTTTGTTCAGTTCTTTTTGTTATTATATTAGGCCATCTGGAATGATTAATGTTTAAGTTAAATGCCTTCAGTTGATTATGTTGCTATAAACTTTGATTAATGAATTGTTAGTAATAATAATGCAATATGTACAAAACATACTTACAACCATAGCAAATTGTTCAATCCATGAAATATATCAGCTGGTAAATCACTAATTTGGTTGTCATGCAAATGTCTGCAAAAACAAAAATAAACAACATTTAAAAGTGAAGTTTGACTACTTTATACTACCCATAGTTTCACTATTTTGTTTTCTTTAGTTTATTTTAACATAATTTTTTATCCAACTTTTAGAATTTATGTATGATTATTTTTGTTCAGTGAAAACTTGTAACATTGAAAGCTGAAACAGAATTCAGATCTTACAAAAAGAGCACTGTGAATATGTCTATTAAATACAACAATTTGTTTCATTTTGGTTAAAATCAACATATCAAATATATTTGATTTATATGAAAATAATGTTGAAAAATTAATGTTTTTGTTTAATTTGATTAACTTAAATTAATCATTTCACAATTATTTTACAAATGTTATAATAAATTCCAATTATGCTATTCATCATCATCATGAACACTGAACGTCATGTTACATAGTGCACTTAAAATTTCTCCAATCAGAGAGATTATTGGCCAAAGTGTACATAGACTTATTTGTTCTATAATTTTTATCCATGTGGTTTTAGGTCGTGTCTTGACTTTTCTAATTGATTCAGATAGAGTTCATTGCACTGGGATATCGTAGTCTAGATGAAGAAAGTGTCCACACCATGTCAAGCGTCTTCTCTTTATAACTCTGTTCCATTTTTCTTCATTTGTGCTGTTATATAAATCTATATTTGTTATTATATTAGACCATCTGGAATGATTAATGTTTAAGTTAAATGCCTTCAGTTGATTATGTTGCTATTAACTATGATTAATGAATTGTGAGTAATAATAATGCAATATGTACAAAACATACTTACAAGTATTGCAAATTGTTCAATCCATGAAATATATCAGCTGGTAAATTACTAATTTGGTTATTATCCAACCATCTGCAAAAACAAAAAACATTTAAAAGTGAAGTTTGACTACTTTATACTACCCATAGTTTCACTATTTTGTTTCTTTAGTTTATTTTAACATACTTTTGTATCCAACTTTTAAAATTTATGTATGATCTTGTTTATAAAAGAAAGTTGAAGAATTAATGTTTTTATTTAATATGATTAACTTAAATTAATCATTTCATAATTATTTTACAAATGTTATAATAAATTGCAATTATTGCTATTCATCATCATCACAAACACTGAACGTCATGTGACATAGTGCACTTAAGATTTCTTCAATCAGAGAGATTATTGGCCAAAGTGTACATAGACTTATTTGTTCTATAATTTTTATCCATGTGGTTTTAGGTCGTGTCTTGACTTTTCTCATTGATTCAGATAGAGTTCATTGCGCTGGGATATCAGAGTCTAGACTAAGAAAGTGTCCACACCATGTCAAGCGTCTTCTCTTTATAACTCTGTTCCATTTTTCCTCATTTGTGCTGTTATATAAATCTATATTTGTTATTATATTAGACCATCTGGAATAATTAATGTTAAGTTAAATGCCTTCAGTTGATTATGTTGCTATCAACTATGATTAATGAATTGTGAGTAATAATAATGCAATATGTACAAAACATACTTACAACCATAGCAAATTGTTCAATCCATCAAATATATCAGCTGGTAAATTACTAAATTGGTTGTCACTCAAAACTCTGCAAAAATAAAAAATGAACAACATTTAAAAGTGAAGTTTGTCTACTTTATATGCTACCCATGGTTTCACTATTTTGTTTTCGTAAGTATATTTTAACATAATTTTTTATCCAACTTTTGGAATTTATGTATAATTATTTTGTTCAGGGAACTTAACATTGCAAGTTGAAACAGAATTCATATCTTATAAAAGAGAGCACTGTGAATATGTCCATTAAATACAATAATTTGTTTCATTGTGGTTAAAATCAACACATCAAAAATATTTGATTTATATGAAAATAATGTTGAAAAATTAATGTTTTTTGTTTAATATGATTAACTTAAATTAATCATTTCAAAATAATTTTACAAATGTTATAATAAATTGCAATTATTGCTATTTATCATCATCATCATCACGTACCCTGAACGTCATGTGACATAGTGCACTTTTAAGTCTTAAAAGACTTCTCCAATCAGAGAGATTATTAGCCAAAGTGTACAAAGACTTATTTATTTTTTCTTTTTGCATCATTTTCTATAATTTTTATCCATGTGGTTTTAGGTTGTTCTCTTCTGTCATTGATTCAGATAGAGCTCCTTGTGCTGGGATATCATAGTCTAGACAAAGAAGGTGTCCACACCATGTCAAGCGTCTTCTCTTTATAACTCTGTTCCATTTTTCCACATGTGTGCTGTTATATAAATCTATATTTGTTATTATATTAGACCATCTGGAATAATTAATGTTTAAGATAAATGCCTTCAGTTGATTATGTTGCTATCAACTATGATTAATGAATTGTGAGCAATAATAATGCAATATGTACAAAACATACTTACAATTCTAGCAAATTGTTCAATCCATGAAATATATCAGCTGGTAAATCACTAATTTGGTTGTCATGCAAATATCTGCAAAAACAAAAATAAACAACATTTAAAAGTGAAGTTTGACTACTTTATACTACCCATAGTTTCACTATTTTATATTCTTTAGTTTATTTTAACATAATTTTTTATCCAACTTTTAGAATTTATGTATGATTATTTTTGTTCAGTGAAAACTTGTAACATTGAAAGCTGAAACAGAATTCAGATCTTACAAAAAGAGCACTGTGAATATGTCTATTAAATACAACAATTTGTTTCATTTTGGTTAAAATCAACATATCAAATATATTTGATTTATATGAAAATAATGTTGAAAAATTAATGTTTTTGTTTAATTTGATTAACTTAAATTAATCATTTCACAATTATTTTACAAATGTTATAATAAATTGCAATTATTGCTATTCATCATCATCACAAACACTGAACGTCATGTGACATAGTGCACTTAAGATTTCTTCAATCAGAGAGATTATTGGCCAAAGTGTACATAGACTTATTTGTTCTATAATTTTTATCCATGTGGTTTTAGGTCGTGTCTTGACTTTTCTAATTGATTCAGATAGAGTTCATTGCGCTGGGATATCGTAGTCTAGATGAAGAAAGTGTCCACACCATGTCAAGCGTCTTCTCTTTATAACTCTGTTCCATTTTTCTTCATTTGTGCTGTTATATAAATCTATATTTGTTATTATATTAGACCATCTGGAATGATTAATGTTTAAGTTAAATGCCTTCAGTTGATTATGTTGCTATTAACTATGATTAATGAATTGTGAGTAATAATAATGCAATATGTACAAAACATACTTACAAGTATTGCAAATTGTTCAATCCATGAAATATATCAGCTGGTAAATTACTAATTTGGTTATTATCCAACCATCTGCAAAAACAAAAAACATTTAAAAGTGAAGTTTGACTACTTTATACTACCCATAGTTTCACTATTTTGTTTCTTTAGTTTATTTTAACATACTTTTGTATCCAACTTTTAAAATTTATGTATGATCTTGTTTATAAAAGAAAGTTGAAGAATTAATGTTTTTATTTAATATGATTAACTTAAATTAATCATTTCATAATTATTTTACAAATGTTATAATAAATTGCAATTATTGCTATTCATCATCATCACAAACACTGAACGTCATGTGACATAGTGCACTTAAGATTTCTTCAATCAGAGAGATTATTGGCCAAAGTGTACATAGACTTATTTGTTCTATAATTTTTATCCATGTGGTTTTAGGTCGTGTCTTGACTTTTCTCATTGATTCAGATAGAGTTCATTGCGCTGGGATATCAGAGTCTAGACTAAGAAAGTGTCCACACCATGTCAAGCGTCTTCTCTTTATAACTCTGTTCCATTTTTCCTCATTTGTGCTGTTATATAAATCTATATTTGTTATTATATTAGACCATCTGGAATAATTAATGTTTAAGTTAAATGCCTTCAGTTGATTATGTTGCTATCAACTATGATTAATGAATTGTGAGTAATAATAATGCAATATGTACAAAACATACTTACAACCATAGCAAATTGTTCAATCCATCAAATATATCAGCTGGTAAATTACTAAATTGGTTGTCACCCAAAACTCTGCAAAAATAAAAAATGAACAACATTTAAAAGTGAAGTTTGTCTACTTTATATGCTACCCATGGTTTCACTATTTTGTTTTCGTAAGTATATTTTAACATAATTTTTTATCCAACTTTTGGAATTTATGTATAATTATTTTGTTCAGGGAACTTAACATTGCAAGTTGAAACAGAATTCATATCTTATAAAAGAGAGCACTGTGAATATGTCCATTAAATACAATAATTTGTTTCATTGTGGTTAAAATCAACACATCAAAAATATTTGATTTATATGAAAATAATGTTGAAAAATTAATGTTTTTTGTTTAATATGATTAACTTAAATTAATCATTTCAAAATAATTTTACAAATGTTATAATAAATTGCAATTATTGCTATTTATCATCATCATCATCACGTACACTGAACGTCATGTGACATAGTGCACTTTTAAGTCTTAAAAGACTTCTCCAATCAGAGAGATTATTAGCCAAAGTGTACATAGACTTATTTATTTTTTCTTTTTGCATCATTTTCTATAATTTTTATCCATGTGGTTTTAGGTTGTTCTCTTCTGTCATTGATTCAGATAGAGCTCCTTGTGCTGGGATATCATAGTCTAGACAAAGAAGGTGTCCACACCATGTCAAGCGTCTTCTCTTTATAACTCTGTTCCATTTTTCCACATGTGTGCTGTTATATAAATCTATATTTGTTATTATATTAGACCATCTGGAATAATTAATGTTTAAGATAAATGCCTTCAGTTGATTATGTTGCTATCAACTATGATTAATGAATTGTGAGTAATAATAATGCAATATGTACAAAACATACTTACAATTCTAGCAAATTGTTCAATCCATGAAATATATCAGCTGGTAAATTACTAATTTGGTTGCCCCACAAAGATCTGCAAAAATAAAAAATGAACAACATTTAAAAGTGAAGTTTGTCTACTTTATATGCTACCCATGGTTTCACTATTTTGTTTTCTTTAGTTTATTTTAACATAATTTTGTATCCAGAAAGTATATAAAAAGTTGAAAAATTAATGTTTTTATTTAATATGATTAACTTAAATTAATCATTTCAAAACAATTTTACAAATGTTATAATAAATTGCAATTATTGCTATTTATCATCATCATCACGTACACTGAACGTCATGTGACATAGTGCGCTTTTAAGTCTTAAAAGACTTCTCCAATCAGAGAGATTATTAGCCGAAGTGTACATAGACTTATTTATTTTTTCTTTTTGCATCATTTTCTATAATTTTTATCCATGTGGTTCTAGGTTGTTCTCTTCTGTCATTGATTCAGATAGAGTTCATTGTGCTGGGATATCATAGTCTAGACAAAGAAGGTGTCCACACCATGTCTAGCGTCTTCTCTTTATAACTCTGTTCCATTTTTCCTCATTTGTGCTGTTATATAAATCTATATTTGTTATTATATTAGGCCATCTGGAATAATTAATGTTTAAGTTAAATGCCTTCAGTTGATTATGTTGCTATTAACTATGATTAATGAATTGTGAGTAATAATAATGCAATAAGTACAAAACATACCGTATTTTCCGGAGTATAGGTCGACCCCAAGTATAAGTCGACCCCCAACTTTGACCTAGAATATCGTTGATTTTGGTATGACCTGAATATAAGTCGACCCCCAAAATCGGCTAATAACACAACTTACTTTAAAGTTCAAAGAAGGCTAGAAATGTATGAAATGTGGTTGTTTGTTATACAATTATTAAAGTGTAGGCCTAATCAATATCGGACGGACGTAATCACAACGGCTTCGCCGCCGTCTTCGCCAGCCTATAATAAATGACAGCGATGTAGCGTTACAGTACTTGCCATCAGCGATGTTTTTTCGCGTCACTCGAATAAATTAAAACGAGTTTTTCGTTAGGAGGCTTATTAAATTGTACAGGCGAGTAGTTGTAAATCGCGTTATCTGTAAATGTACACGCGCCGGACTGAGGAGAATTTATTTATGAATAGACATGCGCAGTAATTGTAATTACGAACAAACAAACAAACTGCGCATGTGTATAGATGAAAATATCGCGCAATAACAAACATGCTGCATGGACATTCCAACATCGTGTAGTTCGTTTGTGGTGTGTGTTACGATGTTTTCGCGTGTGAATACGAAGCATATGAAACACAAACGAAAACTATTTATTCTTAATTATTTTAATAAAAGCGTAATATAAACATCAACATTAATCTGTGTTATATATTAATAGTACTTGTACCACCAGTACTTGTTGGAGTTGTATTATTTTGTACAATGTAGGTATTATTAAATTGAAAACTCCTGTGAGTGATTGATGATAGGCCACTGACCTTGCTAGGCCTTGACAGCTGACGGCTTTTGAACGAATTTTTTCGGCTTGATTTTTTTCAAAAATCGCATGGTCGGAGTATAAGTCGACCCCCCGATTTTGCAATTAAAATTTTCCCACAAAGTCTCGACCTATACTCCGGAAAATACGGTACTTACAATCCTTGCAAATTGTTCAATCCATCAAAAACACCAGCTGGTAAATTACTAATTTGGTTGTCATGCAAATATCTGTAAAAACAAAAAATGAACTGTATATTTAAAAGTGATGTCTGTCTAGTTTATGTTACCCATGGTTTCACTATTTTGTTTTTTTTTTAGTTTAACATAATTTTTATGCCAAACTTTTATGATAATTTATGTATGATCTTGTTCAGTGAAAACTTTTAACATTGCAAGTTGAAATAGAATTCATACCTTACAAAAGAGAGCACTGTGAATATGTCAATTAAATACAACAATCTGTCTCATTTTGGTTAAAATCAACACATTAAATTTTTGATTTATGAAAATAATGTTGCAAATTTAATTTTTTTGTAATATGATTAATATTACTTACATAGACGATTCACAATTATTTTGTAAATGTTACAATAAATTTCAATTATTATTTTCAACTATGATTAATGAATTGTTAGTAATAATAATACAATATGTACAAAACATACTTACAATCTTTGCAAATTGTTCAATCCATGAAATATATCAGCTGGTAAATTACTAATTTGGTTGTTATCCAACCATCTGAAACAAAAATAAACAACATTTAAAAGTCAAGTGTGTCTACTTTATATGCTACCCATGGTTTCACGATTTTGTTTTCTTTAGTTTATTTTAACATCATTTTTTATCCAACTTTTAGAATTTATGTATGATTATTTTGTTCAGTGAAAACTTGTAACATTGAAAGCTGAAACAGAATTCATATCTTACAAAAAGAGCACTGTTACAACCGCTAATGTAGAAAACGCCAGCTAATGTCGAAACAACCGTTAATGTAGAACAATCCACCGCTTATGTAGTAAAACCTCCAGCTAATGTAGAAATACCAACAGCTTATGTAGTAAATAAAAATCAACACCAGCTAAAGTAGAAACAGTCAACAGCTTATGTAGTAACGAAAATTGCCTCCCAGCTTATGTAGTTACTATCGCCAGCTAATGTAGAAAATGTTATATATTTTACAAAAATGTCTAATTCATGTGCAAATGCATCGATCTTTACTTAGCTATCAGTCTTTCCACCTCTCGTAAGCAACCAACTTTCTAAAATGACCACACATCGTAATAAGCTACCATCTCTGTTAAGGGACCGCTTCTCATAATCGACCACGTCTCGTAAGGGATCACCTCCTCTCGTAAGGGACCGCTTCTCATAATCGACCACCTTTCGTAAGCGACCACACCTCTCGTAAACGACCACCTCTTTTAAGGGACCACGACCTCTTTCTCCCTATTAACGGACCGCTTCTCATAATCGACTATCTCCCGTAACAACGACCTCTGGTAAGTGACCACCTCTATTGAACGTCCACCGTTTCTATTAAGGGACCGCTTCTTATAATCGACCGCCTCTCGTAAGTGATCACCGCCTCTCATAAGGAACCGCTTTTCATAATCGACCACCTCTCGTAAGCGACCACCTCTTTTAACGACCACACCTCTCGTAAGTGACCACTTCTTTTAAGGGACCACGACCTCTTTATCTCTATTAAATATTCAATGATGAGAAGCGGTCCCTTAACAGAGACAGTGGTCGTTCAATAGAGGTGGTCACTTTCGAGAGGTCATTGTGATGGGAGATGGTCGATTATGAGAAGCAGTCCCTTAATAGAGGTGGTGGTCCTTTAAAGTAGGTCGTCACTTACGAGAGGTGGGGTCGTTAAGAGAGGTGGTCCTTTAAAAGAGTCGTCACTGACGATTATGAGAAGCGGTCCTTTAATAGAGAGAAAGAGGTCGTGGTCCCATAAAAGAGGTGGTCACTTATGAGAGGTGTGGTCCTTAAGAAAGGTGGTCGTTTACGAGAGGTGGTCGATTATGGGAAGTGGTCCCTTATGAGAGGAGGTGATCCCTTACGAGACGTGGTCGATTATGAGAAGCGGTCCCTTAACAGAGATGGTTGCTTACGATGTGTGGTCGTTTTAGAAAGTTGGTTGCTTACGAGAGGTGGAAAGACTGATAGCTAAGTAAAGATCGATGCATTTGCACATGATTTAGACATTTTTGTAAAATATATAACATTTTCTACATTAGCTGGCGATAGTAACAACATAAGCTGGGAGGCAATTTTCGTTACTACATAAGCTGTTGACTGTTTCTACATTAGCTGGTGTTGATTTTTATTTACTACATAAGCTGTTGGTATTTCTACATTAGCTGGAGGTTTTACTACATAAGCGGTGGATTGTTCTACATTAACGGTTGTTTCGACATTAGCTGGCGTTTTCTACATTAGCGGTTGTAACAAGCACTGTGATTATGTCCATTAAATACAACAATCTGTCTCATTTTGGTTAGTAACCAACGACTTAAATATATTTGATTTATATGAAAATAATGTTGAAAAATTAATGTTTTTATTTAATATGATTAACTTAAATTATTCATTTCACAATTATTTTACAAATGTTATAATAAATTGCAATTATTGCTATTTATCATCATCATCACGTACACTGAACGTCATGTGACATAGTGCACTTTTAAGTCTTAAAAGACTTCTCCAATCAGAGAGATTATTGGCCAAAGTGTGCATGGAATAATTTATTTTTTCTTTTCTATCATTTTTATCCATGTGGTTCTAGGTTGTTCTCTTCTGTCATTGATTCTGATAGAACTCCTTGTGCTGGGATATCAGAGTCTAGACAAAGAAGGTGTCCACACCATGTCTAGCGTCTTCTCTTTATAACTCTGTTCCATTTTTCCTCATTTGTGCTGTTATATAAATCTATATTTGTTATTATATTAGGCCATCTGGAATGATTAATGTTTAAGTTAAATGCCTTCAGTTGATTATGTTGCTATCAACTTTGATTAATGAATTGTGAGTAGTAATTTTTTTTTTTTCTTTTCTTTTCTTTATTAAAAACAAACCAATTGGCAGCAAATCTGCTGAATTGCATGGTAAGGGACAATATACATTCAAAAGACAAGTAAAGTAATAGTCATCATTAAACAAAATTATCACAATTACAAAATATATGTAAATTTAAACATAAAGTATAAAAAATATAGTCATATTGCAAGGATATAGTATACATTATTACTTAATTACAGTATAAAAATATAATCTTAAATTTAAGTTGCAGTATTTACTTTGATTTCTTAATTAAGGTTTACATCAGTCGACTTCAGACAATTAAATAATTACAATTATACATTTACAAAAACATTAAATTCAAAATTAAATGAGAATTAAAAATAAATTGAGTCAAATTCAAGAAATTTCTACTAGGCCTATATGTCAAATTGATTAATATTTGGTTACATTATACATTTATTTTCTTTTATTATTTAATCAATACTGTTGAGGCAGCGAGTGAGAAACGGGATTGCACTGTTTCCATATCTATTTGTCTTATTTTTGGGGACCTGGTATGTATTACTTTTCCGTAAGGCCATATTATGCGTACTCATATTTCTCGGAAACCACTCAGCATATCTATACGCATTAGCACATTTCTTTGCAAATTCAATGCATAGTTGGTAACGTCTCTCAGTCATAGTATGGAGTCCCAACTGCTTCAGTGACTCCGTGTATGATACGTAATCCGCACCAACGATAATGCGGCATGCTCTCTTTTGGATTCGCTCCAATTGGCAGGTCTGTTCCTTGGTTATACTGCTATGCCAAACCGGGACAGCGTACTCACTTATTGGGCGAACATAACACGTATACACGGAGATCAAATCTTCAGTCGGGACACCAAACCGTTTGAGACGTGATAGCATGTATAGTCGTCGACTACTTTTACTAATAATATCGTTAAGGTGGGACTGCCAGCCAAGATTGGACTGGACAGTCAGGCCCAGAAGCCTGGTCTCAGACACCGCCTCAAGCTCCACCCCAGCGATTTGAAGGTGAGGAGGGTTAGGCGGTTCCTTCATAAAACAAACCTGCATAACCTTGCACTTACTGGGGTTGAGCTCGAGACGGTTGTCCGTTGCCCAAGCATCCAGATCCTGAACATCCACTCCAATCTGGCTGGGTTGATTTGCGGGACGAACTTCTACAAGGCTGAGGTCATCAACATACTTAAAGCTTTTAGCCAGAGACTCCTCAGAGGCATTATTGATAACAACCATGAAGATTATGGGGCCTAGCTTGGTGCCTTGTGGGACTCCACAAGAAAGCGTCTCCCACCGTGACAAGGCAGACTGGTATTGCACTCGTTGGCGACGAGATGTAAGGAAGTTTGTTATCCATGGCAGTAACTCGCTTCTGACACCAAGCTCGAAGAGTCTCTGAATAGCTAAAGTATGATCGATACAGTCAAACGCCTTGGAGAAGTCCGTCACAATAAGGGTGCCAACATTCTTACCCTTGTCTGTACCTTTAAAAAACAAATCAAGTATTTCAATAAGACAATGGGCAGTGGATGATCCTTTTATGCCACCATATTGGTTACGATCAATTTCTTTACCTATATCTTCCATAACCCAGTTGGAAACAAATCCTTCGCAAGAATCGATGTCAAAGATATTGGTCTTAATTTAGAGATTGAGGCAGGGGTAGTCTTTGGGATAGGGGAAATTGTGGCATCCTTCCACATTTTAGGAACAATTCCCTCTTTTAGAGATGAGTTAAATAAGTCACAAATGGGAACAGTGTCGATTCGACGGGCCTGACATGGAGAAATTGAATTGAAAATTACGGAACAATATTCAAGGTGAGGACGTATAATAGATTTGTATAAAGATAAAAGTGCCCTGCCGTCGTTCATAAACCTACAATTTCTCCATATTAAGCCCATCATTCTATTAGCTTTTGACAACACATGATTAATATGTGAACAAAAATTTAATTTACTATCAATAAAAATACCTAAATCTTTCCATACATAAACCATCTCAAGATCATGTCCATTCAAATTATAATTGAAGAGCACAGGCCTTTTTTTAAGTGTTATAGATAAATATTTGCATTTATTAGCATTCAGTTTTATCCCCCACTTCTCCGTCCATTCCACGAGACCATCCAGATCCTCCTGAAGTGAAAAAGCATCCTGTGGAGTGGTAATCACTTTGAACAATTTCAGATCGTCAGCAAATGAAAGAGACTCGGAATGATAAAATTTTAAAGGAAGATCGTTGATAAATAAATTAAACAAAAGCGGGCCCAGGATCGAGCCCTGCGGAACGCCCGATAACACAGGGAGCCAATCAGATGTCTCTCCCCCAATGACAACACGCTGTTGTCTATTAGTTAAATAGCTTTTAAACCAACTTAAAAGTGAACCGGATAAACCAAATTTTGAAAGTTTAAAAATAAGCAAATCATGGGAAACGGAATCAAAAGCCTTAGAGAAATCAGTGTAAATCACATCGCACTGCTTCTTGCTGTTAATTGCATCGTATGATGTAGCAAGAAGCAGTGCGAGGTTGGTTTGACATGATCTCCCAGAGACAAAACCATGCTGCCTAGGACTTAAAGCATTAGCAACATGTGATGACAAACCATCATGCACAATGCGCTCAAAAATCTTAGACATAGTAAGCAATAACGAAATAGGACGATAGTTACAGATTAGTTTTTTGGGACCACTCTTGTGAATTGGGACAATATTAGCGTGTTTCCAAGATGAAGGAAAAACCCCAGAACTGTTGGCATTTATAGCTTCTGCTATTGCTTTGTTATCATCCGGTTGGACCCCTGGGACAGTAATAAGGGCTCGCTGTTGGCATTTGTTTGTTATTAGTTGAATACCTTTGTGCCAGCCAGACGGGTCACTTGACTTAAGATTTTGAATGCAATCTCTGTAATGGAATTTCTTTGCCTGATCTATGAGTCGTATAACTTTGTTGCGCAAGAAACGCCAGAGAAACATCTTTTTCTCGGCAAAAGCAATCTGTCGTTTTCTAATTAAGTCTTTTTCTCAGTAGAGATCCATGGTTTGTCCTGAGAATGATGTTTAATTAATTTAGTAGGGAAGTGATTGTCAATTGCATCCTGAACGGTAGTGTAAAATGCATCAGCCTTATCAGATGTAGAGGATGCATCAAGAACTTCATACCAAGGATGATTGGTTATCCATCTTCCAAACTCATAAATACAATGTTTACGTAATGGCCTAACTAATCGTTTAATTTGTTTACCCGTTTTACTACAACCGATTGGTGGCAGGTAGATGGTATTATGATCGCTTCTTCCAATCGGAGAGCATACAATAGGCTTCTTATAATAGTTCTTTAAATTAGTAATTACCAAATCTAATATGGCATCACCCCGAGTAGGCTGGTCTATAATCTGCTTCAACGAGTGAGCTCTACACGTACGTACGTAGGACGTACTCGAAGCCATATGCATTCCAATTCATCTGGGACAATGATGTTATTTAATGTACTTACAGGTAGGCTGTCCTTGACATAAACGGCCACTCCACCCCACGCTTTCCACTTCTCTTTGTAGTAAAAACATTAAACCCGCTTACTGCTATATAGTCATTATCAACCTTATCTGATTGCCAGGTTTCGGTAATAACAGCGATATCGGTGGTACTGACATCAGTTTGTTTCAATAATATTTCAAGTTTTTCGGGTTTTTTCAATAAAGATCGGGCATTAGTAAGGAACACACCTGGAAGAAACTTAGCAGTGAATTTTGCTGTTAATTGTGCAGGTAAAACGTATGCGAGTACAGGCGGTGGGCGAATATGACAGATGGATGGAACTGCTGGTCTGTTTCTAAAAATTACCTGTATCGGGCGTTTGATTTTCCGACCACCCCGTCTACCTCTACGAAATGCGGTTTTAAGTATACCAAGATCATCAAGCTTGTGCTTTATACTAGATGAAAGTTTAGCACCCTTAAGTGCAAGTGACTTCAACGTCTTAGCATTGTATACATACCGCGTTCGAGTGTAGGGCAGCTTCACAAGTGTAGAAAACAATAGTCTCATACATTCAGCTATGTACCACCTGTTGATTGCGTTCGCTACGTACCACCACTGGTGTAGAGCGTTGGGCCTAGGCAATTCTGTATCACTCATGTTGATAAATTTGTTACAAAAATCGTGCAAATGTCTACAGGTCTTGTCGAAAATCAGTAATAATAAACTGCATTCATAATACATACGGTCACGGAAAAATATCACTTGGAATTCAACAAAAACTGAACAAAATAACAAGACAAGAAAAGTGTGACTGCTACCAAGCGCCACCAGATACCACAATACTGTATGTACAAAACATACTTACAAGTATTGCAAATTGTTCAATCCATGAAATATAGCAGCTGGTAAATTACTAATTTGATTTCTCAAAATATCATATATGTTACTATAACTCGTGTTCTGCACGGTCTTTTTCTGCCTTAATATGTGGTTTTATACTTTGCATGGACAAGTATAATAACAACGCACTTTAATAAAAGTACTTTGACAAATTATTAAAATGAAAACAAATTGTATCACGAATAAAATTCGGAACTAACTGTATTTACGGCCATTGGTTTGTTATACACTATCCCTTCACTTTAAAATATATGTAGCTGTGCTGTGTAAATTAGATGATGCTGTGTAAATTAGATGATGCGCGCAAACACACAACGAAAGTATTAAAATGCCAAACTATATCATTAATATGTATTATGTATATGTATATGTATATAATATGTATTAATTATTTGATATGTAGAGATAAAAAAAAAGTGGACAAAAATCAAATGAAAAACACATTGCTGCACAAACACGAATTGTTAAGTTTATTGGGCAGACATCTCGGTCCTAACGGGACACAGGAAGATAGCCTACAGTTATTCCTGCAAGCTTACTCAATAAAACTCAGCTATCGGGATTTCACTCGAAAAATGTCTTATCAAATCTCCCTATGTAATTTTATAATACAATTCCCCACAATATATTCTGATTCTTTATGGCGTATATTTAATTTGATCTTTATTAATTTGCAGTATAATTCCTATTATTTAACTACTGTACCTTCACACACGTGTGGTATGTTTTAAAATAAACAAAAAACTGAAATGGCTATGATTAATGGCCAATTTTTTTTTCTTCTTCCAAAGGGACACTGTATTGATTGATGGAAAGTGCCTGTTTCCAGTCACCTTTAGGGTCAAATCTATTATTTTAACGGCTCCCTTGTGTATAAAAGAGAGAAAATATTTGAAACTAAGGTGAACTTATCTTAAACCCGGAAATTACTTTGACCGGGAAGAATTGAAATTGAGAGGAAAATCCAATGTTGAAATCATAAATGTTGTTAAAAAACTCTTTATAATATCTTCCTAAGATATAAATATGGAACAATAGCGTCGGCGTGCACACTAATGTTATCAAATCTACGTTTCGCGGTACATCTCGGATAGATAAGGTAGGTATCCAAGGCGGAGATTTGTACCAAAGTTTTTGCATTGTGCTCGCCTACGTCAGAATTAACCATAATTTATATATAGATAATAACGATTTACACACGTGGGCTTACGCTTTTTTTGCTTACATAAAAAAAAAATGTTAGCCTAGCGTTGCATGCTCCAAGCATGGAGGTCTATTTGTTACATCCAGTGATTTGTAAAAGTCGGAGGCTGGATGGCAATCTATAGTGTTATCGCAGTTCAAGAATTGATTCTCCATGGAGAGGGAACCAACATGATGGCGGCTACAATCGACCAATCAGATATGCCCTACGCAGTACGCACTACGCCTGTGTTAGTTTAGTTTAGTTTAGTTATAATGGGAAAGTTTAGGCGAGTGCCTTTTTAACCCCATATCAACTACATTGTGTCGATGCGATTCTTGAAGGTGTTAGTGGTCTCAGAATTAACAACGTCAGCTGGTAAACTGTTCCAATGGTTTATTACTCGTTGCGAGAAGGTATGTCTTCTACAGTTCAATCCTTTATGGAAAATAGGCTTGAAAAATCTCAGGTGATGTCCTCGAGTAATTCTGCTAATATTACTTCTCATCTGGAAAAAGTCATCCTTGAGCCTATCTGCATGAGAACGATGCGCAACGCGCGTTAAGCACATGAACGCGAACGCATTCTATATGATCCTCGTCAAAGGTCAAAATTAGGAGTTTATTGACAGTTTTATGATTTTTATTACATTAGAACAAATACAAACAAATACTTTGCGAGTAATTTGAGACCACAATTATCACTTTTTGACCAGTGGTTGATGAGATATTCATATGGCCAATTTCTTGACCAGTGGTCAGAAAAGAGTTTCTGTCCACTTTTGGCAACAAATTACCCATTAGAGTGAATAGAAATATGGGTCTTCTGAGTAGTTTGGCACAAAAATATTCCAATACACCCAGTAGTTACCAAGTTACGCACAGTCCTGACTTTGACCATATTGACCTTTTGGCCCCTGTACTGACCAAGCATTCCAATTTTTTTTCGGCCAACAGCAAAAAATTGATTTGTATAGATATAAGGAAGCAAAAAAACATTGTTAACATACTTTGCTAGAGGGTGCACGTAAACCCTTTCTGGCTCTCCAACTAAATATATTACCAATGGCATTTAACCGATTATTAAAATTTTGTAGTAAATTACTCTCATACTATTTTTAATTGGTTTATTTATTTTTTTGGCAGAAAGAGAGGCCAACAACACTGTATTGCATTGTCAGCTGGTATGATATAGCTTATTACTTTATTGGTCTTAAAATCAAAGAGGCAATCAATAACTTTTCAAGATTGGATTCGAGACAATTACAGTTTCTTGAAAAGGAAAATATACTACTTACTGCAAATAGAAAAACAAATTATGCAGTTCAGGGCTATTGTTAGGATAGATAAATATGAACTTCTTAGAGTGTTAAAATATAGAAAATTAAAATGTTCAAATAATAACCTCAGTTGACAGTTTACCATTTTACTTTTAACAAAGTGAATCACCTGGCTTATATTTTAGGTCACATCTAAGAACTCTGATACTTCATGCAAAACAACACATAAAAACCGAGTGAAAACATTCTGTTGTTTTAGAGAAAAAAAATTATTGTTATAACACACTATAATAGGTAAATTTAAACTTACATCGATTGAAGACTTGATAAATTATTATCCTTAAAGATATTTAAAACCCTCTCATCATACCCTTGCAGCCACCTATGAAATAATAAAATAAAACAATTTGTCAAAAACTAAACAAATTTATTATTGTCTTGAAGACTGATCATGATGATGGGACTGATATATCAGTTCCATCATTACAATTATGGACAATTTAATATTGGTGGTATAATACATACAAGAACAATTGAAAACTATCTTTGGGCATCTTCTTATTAACTATTTATCATTTGGGAAAGTTAAATGTTGATTTTATTTCACATACTTTTTCCAATGATAATGAAATATGAGAGGGTAAAAACTTACCTGTATAATTAGTGTTCGCTGTAAATTCAGTTTACTTATTAACTACACATACTTTATCTAACTAACAACAGGACGCTGAGCTTGACTTGCCAACATATGCTATCATAACGAACGTGTATTGAAATGATGTCAACCTTCATTTTGACAATGTTGACATTAAAATGCATAATAAAATCAGATGATGTTTATACTCACTTTATTGTTATGTTTCACCAAAAGCTGCCTCTTATATACATACCTTAATGTACACATTTATTAATTTATATTGAAAGTGGGAAGGGTTTTGTATATTAAAGCAAGGCTATCAATAAGTGTGCGGATTATGGATGGTACCGTTTTGGTACCCACAGATCAGTCAAGCGTATACGGGGTGGAGACTTGTTTCGAAACTAGAGTTACCCTGCCTTTGATCTGGTCGAGCTCAGCGTCCTGTTGTTAGATTGCCTTGCACATACACATGTTAGTAAGAGAATATTTTGGCTTTAGTGAGAAATATGATAGAAATGTATTTTTCTGGAAATAATTCAATATTTTCTGATATTACATAACATCAGATAATTATCAGATATTATTCTATAATTCTTTAATTTGTATTTATATTGGAAACACAACTAGTAATTCTTTTAATATTAAGCCTATATTATATGATTTGAGAAATGGTAGGAAAGAAACTTGCTGTTGGTGAATTAGCAATACTGAAGGAAACTAGCAGTAAGAAGACATTGAACATCTTAGGTAGAATAGCCAAGGTGGTAAATTAATGTATATTATAAAGACATCAAAAGTGTCAAAAAAGAACCCTGAGTTGAATAGAACAATCAGGCTTTCAACTCATGAACATTTTCAATAAAACTATAAAACATTCACAACACATTATATTCTTAACTAAATTTTGATTAATTAATCTGTCACTTAAATGTTGAATCGATGTGCATGTTGTAAAGTACTAGACATCTATTAGAGGCCTAAATACTTTAAACTGTGTTATGTATCTATAAACCTGTTGTAAAGTACTAGACATCTATTAGAGGCTAAAATACTTTGAACTGTGTTCTGTTTCTATAAACCTGTTGCAAAGTACTAGACATCTATTAGAGACAAGAGTGAGTGAGTGGCCGAGCGGTTAAGATAGTGGAACCGTAATCATGTAGCCATAACATCGGCAGGGGTTCGAGGCTCACTCACTCCATGGTTCTGGTGGTAGAACGAGTCTTCTCGGATAAGGACTATAAACCGTAGGTCCAATGTACACAACTTGCTCGTGTGCACTTTAAAGAACCTAGTACATCTTTCGAGATGAGTAGGGGGTTACCCCGGTGTATTAGTACATCACAGCCACTGATCACCAACTGGGCCCTCTGGGAGATCAGTCTTTGACTGAAGAGATTACCCAGTATAAAGATAAAACAAACAAACAAACAAAAATACTTTGAACTGTGTTATGTTTCTACAAACCTGTTGCAAAGTACTAGACATCTATTAGAGGCCTAAATACTTTAAACTGTGTTATGTATCTATAAACCTGTTGTAAAGTACTAGACACCTATTAGAGGCCTAAATACTTTAAACTGTGTTATGTTTCTATAAACCTGTTGCAAAGTACTAGACATCTATTAGAGGCTAAAATACTTTGAACTGGGTTATGTATCTATAAACCTGTTGTAAAGTACTAGACATCTATTAGAGGCTAAAATACTTTGATCTGTGTTATGTTTCTATAAACCTGTTGCAAAGTACTAGACATCTATTAGAGGCTAAAATACTTTAAACTGTGTTATGTATCTATAAACCTGTTGTAAAGTACTAGACATCTATTAGAGGCCTAAATACTTTAAACTGTGTTATGTTTCTATAAACCTGTTGTAAAGTACTAGACATCTATTAGAGGCCTAAATACTTTGAGCTGTGTTCTGTTTCTATAAACCTGTTGCAAAGTACTAGACATCTATTAGAGGCTAAAATACTTTGAACTGTGTTCTGTTTCTATAAACCTGTTACAAAGTACTAGACATCTATTAGAGGCTAAATACTTTGAACTGTGTTCTGTTTCTATAAACCTGTTGTAAAGTACTAGACATCTATTAGAGGCTAAAATACTTTGAACTGTGTTCTGTTTCTATAAACCTATTGCAAAGTACTAGACACCTATTAGAGGCCTAAATACTTTGAACTGTGTTCTGTTTCTATAAACCTATTGTAAAGTACTAGACATCTATTAGAGGCCTAAATACTTTGAACTGTGTTCTGTTTCTACAAACCTGTTGTAAAGTACTAGACATCTATTAGAGGCTAAAATACTTTGAACTGTGTTCTGTTTCTATAAACCTGTTGTAAAGTACTAGACATCTATTAGAGGCTAAAATACTTTGAACTGTGTTCTGTTTCTATAAACCTGTTGCAAAGTACTAGACATCTATTAGAGGCTAAAATACTTTGAACTGTGTTCTGTTTCTATAAACCTGTTACAAAGTACTAGACATCTATTAGAGGCTAAAATACTTTGAACTGTGTTCTGTTTCTATAAACCAAAGTGATTAAAGCACTTGACACAACCAACAATCAAGCACACAAAATTCACTAAATATTAAACTATTTCAAAAGATTGATTGTAAAATTTACTTTTTTTAAATTTAATTTATGAATGTTAGTACTAGGAGTGTCAAGAATCATTAACATTGTATACTTACATGCGTTCTAAAGGCTTATACTTATTCATCTTAATGATCAATGCTGCTATGTCACTCCATGGCACTGTTTTCTTCACACACTTGATGTCAAAATACAAATTGTATTGATCCTCTATACCATAACATATGCAATCAATTGGACATTCTGTGGTTAAAACATAAATGTTAGATAAATATTTAAAAAAAATAGAACTTTACATAAGCATAGGGATGGTATTGTCCTGATTATGATAGATACGCCCTCCACAAAATGTGTATTTATTTTCATCTTTCTGGTTTTGTACCTTCTTCTTTCTAATTTTTTTTTTATATATATATTGTTTGAATTGATGGAAGCCAAAGTGAACCATGTTATATATCAAGTAACACAAGTAGACACTTAAGATATTAGATGGAGAAATGTCAATTGAGATGTTAATAACATTCTTGCATTAACAATGCTATTTTTATCTAAAAGACATTCTGATCACATGATTGGCCATAGAAACAGAAATTTAGCACAAAAAAAACAAAAAGAAATCGTCATACAGTAGATAATCAGACACAACACAACAGAAAAAAAATCATTTGAATATATCATTACATTTTAAATACATATTTTTTATTTTTGCTATGTTTTATTTATTCAGTTGAACATTCCATACCTTACCTTATACTGCATGCCAGTATAAAGGAAGTGTAGGTTAAACAGTAGTGTAGGTTGGAGACAGCATAACAAAAACAGAGTTGGATCATTAGATACCAGTTCAGGGATTTAAGAGTAAATATCAGTCATTAAATTGTATTAGAAGTTAGTAATAGAACCACGAAAGAAATCAGTCAATACTAAATACGAGCATTAAGCAAGTATAAGGTTCATTAAACTTACTGATTTCACAATGAAGACCAACATATTTATCAGGACAAACACATGTATTATTTGACATGTGACATGTACCTCCATTCTGACATGGATTGCTGTTACACATAGTATCTTCAGTTCCTAACAAAATAAAACAAACTGTTAAAGTGAGAATTACACACACCATCTTTGATTATAATATTTCTATATACCACAGCCTATAGGCCTACTTTACTATGTACAGTATATTCTAGTCAACTTAATAGACTTTTTCTTTGAACTCCATCTAAAAGAGGCAATTTCATTTTAATACATAAAAAAAGAAAGTATGGTAATTGAGTCTAAATTGCAAGTAGGCCTACTTAAGTGATAACTTTGTCAAAGTGTAGATACTCAGAATGAATGAAAAATAAATGATGAAGAAACCCAAAAGAACTTTACATACTTTTCAATTCAATTCAATTCAATTCAATTCAACGTAAACATTTATTTTCTTTCTTTCAATCAATAATAAAACAAATGAATAAGGTATTAAAAAAAAGTAATCCTATCCTTTATTTAAAGGTAATCAATATTACAGTAAATTGTACAATTCATTTTCCAAATAACAAAATAAAATGCTATAAAATAATAAACATAATTGATTGAAGACTAAAGTTTTAAGGGGTTATTCACCAATTAGAAATCTTTTTACCACTTATTTACGGTAGTCCAGTAAAAATTGTGAATTTACTACATAACAAGTAACTACTACATAACAAGTAACGACTACATAATAGACATGCATGTTATTGCTTAAACATAGTTATGGGACTTACAGATAATATGGTCAAACAAAACCTGCTAACCACAAACTTTTATCTGTATAAATAACATCTTCCAATTTAAATTTCAAAGAAAACAATTTTGTTACAAAACTTTTGTAAAGAATATAAACAACACAAAAAAAAACATTTAAAAAATTTGTTCTCAAACAGTCAATTAATCCTACTGCTGCTACACAATCAAAATAAATGAATCATACCATTTGTGGAACAACTACACAATTTGAATCCAACAAAAATTATAATGCACTGCAAGGTAAACATTTTATCAAAATCCTTAAACTCGCAATAGAAATCCAGCACAAATCGTAATAGAAATCGTAACAGAAATCCTGCACAACTCGTAATAAAAATTCTGTACAAATCCTGACAGAAATCCTGCACAAATCGTAATAGAAATCCCACACAAATCGTAATAGAACCTTTAACTCAATCATTTGGTTTAATGCGAGATTCATTATTGGAAAAGATACTTCATCAATTTTTAATAGTAAACTTCTTTTTAAAAATTTATATAAATCACTCCACCAGACCATTTGTTCTTAATAAACAGGATATGATGATCTTGGTGGATGTCAGAATATCTTCATCAATATGATATTTGTTTATTAATTCATTTTAACTTTTTCTCCATTTTAGTAACAAAACTATAGGTTTAAAAAAAAGATCTTTTATAGTAGAACAAAATAATAATTTATCTTTAAAATCAAATACTGTTAAATACTACAGTAGTTGTGTATTTAGAAGTCCAGACGCATGCCTCGCAAAATCAAGAAGAAATTCACTACAAGTGACCAAAATTTTATTGCCCTCTCAATTTCTTGGATATGGCAGCCAAAATGATCAAATATCTAGAGACTTTACTGTTTATTAAA
The DNA here is from genome assembly GCF_964355755.1 of Antedon mediterranea. Lineage (NCBI taxonomy): Eukaryota > Metazoa > Echinodermata > Crinoidea > Comatulida > Antedonidae > Antedon > Antedon mediterranea. The sequence continues at coordinate 18,069,409 of NC_092676.1, forward strand.
CAACTAATGCCAAACATTGTTAAAAAAGTGGTTTGGGATTTATTGAAATACTCTTGATGTTTTAAACAAATTTAAAAGGTGTTCATCTCTTCTGACTGCATATTTAAACCAAATAAGATACAGTAGTCTTGCTAATTCAGTAATATCACTGAAACTGTGACAAAAAAGCAACAAACATCAATCATATTGATGAGGTGACCAAAACAAACCTTCCAACTCTGGATATCAAGAGGTTTTATGAAACTATACAGGGCGCTATAATAATACATCAAGTCACAGAGATGACTCAAAATATCGGGAGACTATTGGGGAGTTGGGACGTCAAGAATTTTTCATTTTCTATGGATGGAAACTTTACAATTAGTATTCCTGAAATGGTGCTCTCCTTCCTGGCTATTACTGTAGTCCCCAGTAAAAGGAAATGTCACGACAAATATGGTCCTGGGCCAAAATCGGTTCGGACCGATTTTGGTGTGACAGGAATATAAACCTAAACCTTCACAAACCGTAACCGTTTATAGTCACGGTAAATAAAGGTAAATCTATGAACAAAGCAACTCCACCCACAATACATTTCCACTCACTGTATTACATTTAACCTTGCAAGATTTGATACAGGAAACACAAGAAAAATGATGAGATATTTTGACTACGTTGCAATCTTTGACAGTGTTTCCACATGAAAGACTAATTCACAAGTTTACTTTTTATGTGATTCTCCTACTTTAAAGTACTTATGAGGCCTAATTCTAAGGTGTGGTATTCAGGATAAAGTCAAAATACTTACAAGGCAGGTGCGAAAGGGAACAAGACTATTGCAGGCCTAGTGCCCACATAAATAAATAGTATAGGCCTAGGCCTACCAGAAATTTTTTATTAAAATATATAAAAACACAACCAATTTCAAACGTCTAATAAAGGCATAGGCCCTCCACCTTTTGCCTAGGCCTGTGCTTAGGCTTATGCCTAGCTAGGCATAGTAGTAGAGGCCTAACCAGGTAGGTAGGGCCTATGGGAATAATCCGGGCCTATAGGATAGGCCTATCCTACCTATATAGCTAGCCTTAGGCTTAGGCCTAGGCTAGCTAGGCATATTAATAAGCCAAAGCACAGGCCTAGGCAAAAAAGTGGAGGGCCTATATACATTTATACCAGAGTACCTGAACTTACAAGGAGATTTACTATACTTAAATAATTCTAAAAGGTTTTAAAGATATAAACTTTAAAGATATTTTCAAGATCTTCCACGTGTTATTCATGATCTTCAAAACATTGAAATATCGCCCTCAACTTTTAATGTGGAGTAAACTTTTAATGGTCTTTTACTGTTACATCATCAGAACCCCCTCTCAGTTAAATAGATTTTAGAAAAAGACACATTTTAAATGATTACAAACAATAGGCCCTCAAAAAAAATACAAAAATGGCTGCATGTTTATATTTTTACCAGGCTCTGGTTATTAATAAGAACGAGCCTATGTACTGTCTATAGTTAAATAGCAAATAATTAAACGTTAATTAAAATTAAGCGTTACAGTACAGTAATTATTAATTAGATTTAGATTAATATTATCTGTTATATGAAAACAAAATGCTCACTTTCTGGACTCCATCATGTTTTAATTTTACATGTTTTAAGTGCATCCATGATAGTAAAATGACAAAAACAGAAAACGTAATGAAAGACTAGTCATAATTACATTACCATTTTAAATCTCAAGCACAATCAAGAATAACAAGAGTGGCTCAGATAAAAGTCTCCGTCTGGAATTGATGGTCTGGAAAAAGGCCGCAGTTTGTCGGTGATTTTGATGTTTCAATTGGCTTTAGAATAAGATTACACTTTTTATAAAGGGAATGATTGGTAGAAGTTACCATACCGCACATCATCGGATCATATGACCTTTACTCCATCACCCAGCTCAACCATTTGAAAAATGACATGCTTGTTAATCACCATAGCAGCAATCTCTTGGGACCAAAATGTTAAAATTGTCTCAACAGGCATGTTTTTTTAGATCAACCTCTTGATTTCTCATCACCTTATTTCAGCTGGAATCCTCCTCCAAATGATTCCAACGTTTGGTAGTTATAAACAACTGTACAAACTGGAAATGATAAGAAGTTTGAAATCCAAAAGTTTTAAGTATGTATGTGTTTAAGATTCATACATCCCATCTTCTCATATCTGCTACGTTATTAATAATAATAATAATGTTCAATTTACTATAGCGCAAAATGCAGACGCCTCTAAGCGCTGAACAATCAACGGAAAAAAGAAGAGCAAAAACTATAGAAATTGCAATTTAAAAAGATGGGATTTCATGAGTTGTTTGAATGTGGTGAGTGATTCAGTATTCCTGATATAACATGGAATGACTTTGTTTAGTTCTTAACAGTTCGTGTATTGTAGGGGGTGTCTATAAAACTAAGATATCTTGGGTCTTACTTTTTCTTAGACAGTTCTTAGTTTTCTAGACACCCTATTTTAGGGGCCATCATGAGACAAACTTTTGCTTCTAATGAGAAGGTACCAGTTATTATTATTCACTGAATAAATATGGAATAAATAATTAATCCACTTTTACTTTTCAGATTATTGGCATGAAAGAAACTGTAAATTAACCAAACGCTCTAAAACCTACCAACACTCAGTGTGTGTTTACCTGTATGTTTGCCTTTATGCTTTCCTGAATAGTAACATTGTAGGTTTGATAATTTTCTAGTCGATTGATTATTATGAAAATTAACCTGTTATATCATTCAAAGGTTGTAGATATAATTATATTGCTGAATTTAATATTATGTTTTTAATAATTGATACTGTAATGTAATGGGATACAAAAAAACACCAATCATGATAAACAGGCAGAAATGCTATGTTTAGTAAGTAGGTGGTAAGTAATATTAATAATTGGTAGACGTGACGAAATAGAGAAATCTCCAAGAAATGTTAATTGTTTTGTAACTTGGCAATAGTGATGCAGTTTCCCTGAAATAATAAAACTATGAGTTGAATTGAATCTGTTAATAAATAATCTGTAGTAATTCATTGATAATAGTTTATGATGATGGGCTGTTAAATTGCAAAATCGCAGAGTGTGGACACCCACCTCTTTTTCTACCTTTTGATTAAAAAAAACATTTTACAAAAACCCCGACATCATTGCCTACTCTCTGGCTCTCTGTCTATCTGTCTGAGATAGAATGTCCATCCGTCCGTCCCTTTCGTTAGCCTGTTAGTTGGCCACTGTGTATGCTTTCATTAATCATTTTGCTGTGATCGATGCATGTAATGTCCCTACTAAATCTATTTTATTGTCAAAATGTTTAATTAAAACAATCGTCTAAACTTCACTATTAACATGGTTAGGTATGAATCGGTACATATTGCACTTCCTATCTTAAGCTCTGTCTACACTATCAAACTTTATGTTAAAAAAATGTGATGTGTCCAAATATGGTAGTGATATGACACCATCCTGTCCATATTATGGACAGTGGGCACATCACATTTTTTTGTTGCATAAAGTTTGATGAAATGAATCAAAACTCCCCAGCGGCCACCATCAGGAATTCCCAATCCTAAAGTTATTCCCAAGCTTCTTACACTTTGATGTTTATTTTTCTTTTAATGAAAATTGTTTTATATCTAATAATCACAAGAAAAAGAACTTTATCAATCACAAATTGTTTTATTTCAAAGCCTTTGGTAACACACAATCAAATGTAATCTGAGTACGGTAGGCCTAAGTACATGTAATGATCGTATAAGTACAATGGTCAACAGCGACGCATGCGGATCTCATCAATCATAAAACCCGAATTTATTTGAATTTAAACATTATCAATTTACTCAATAATAAGTATAGACTGCATAAACACCATTGAAAAGTGCCACTGTCGGACATATTCCAAAACAGCAACATGTCATAGTAAATCAATAGTGTAGGCCTATATAAATCGCCCAACAATCAGTACAATACAGTATATATATGATATATATATATATAATATATATATATAATATATATATATAATATATATATATAATATATATATATAATATATATATATAATATATATATATGATATATATATATAATATATATATATAATATATATATATAATATATATATATAATATATATATATAATATATATATATATTATATATATATATAATTGAAATCTGCCGCAACACAGTATACATTGTGTTTATGAACACATTTTGTAATCTGAAATGGTAATTATAAAAACTATAGAGGTGAAATATATATATGTTTTTATTCAATTATTTTTTAACGAATCAAACAAATTGCTACTTATTGGATCCTTACGCTAAGCATAAATCAAGATATGTATAAATCATCAATAACCTGGAATCCGAGTATAGTAAGTAAACGATCAAAAAGCACCTTATAGTCGAGCTCGGCACCTACTCTAATAACTCTACGTATTTTTTCCCTAATGGTCTATACGCATGCTATAGCAAGTTATACTCATTTTTAGTGCATGTTCAACTGAACACATGTTATAAATGTATTACCTGGGAAATTAACATTAGAAATCAAATACATTTCAATTCGTTATACTTTGATCAAATATTCAAACTAGAATGTTAATTTGAATCGACGAAGACAAAGCTTATTTAATCATTTACAGTAAGGATTAATAGATAGAAAATAGAATAAAAAAAAGTGTACACAACATCAAACAAGAGTCTGCATATAAAGTAAATGATCAAATGAGCATCTCGTTGAATAAGCGGTGAACCAATACACTTTTGGCTAACCGTGCTCAACTGATGTATGTACATAATAAGCGGTGCACCAATACATTTGGCTAACCGTGCTTAACTGATGTATGTACATAATAAGCGGTGAACCAATACATTTGGCTAACTGTGCTTAACTGATGTATGTACATAATAAGCGGTGAACCAATACATTTGGCTAACCATGCTCAACTGATGTATGTACATAATAAGTGGTGCACCAATACATTTGGCTAACCGTGCTTAACTGATGTATGTACATAATAAGCGGTGAACCAATACATTTAGCTAACCGTGCTTAACCGATGTATGTACATAATAAGCGGTGCACCAATACATTTAGCTAACCGTGCTTAACTGATGTATGTACATAATAAGCGGTGAACCAATACATTTGGCTAACCGTGCTTAACCGATGTATGTACATAATAAGCGTTGCACCAATACATTTAGCTAACCGTGCTTAACTGATGTATGTACATAATAAGCGGTGAACCAATACATTTGGCTAACTGTGCTTAACTGATGTATGTACATAATAAGCGGTGCACCAATACATTTAGCTAACCGTGCTTAACTGATGTATGTACATAATAAGCGGTGAACCAATACATTTGGCTAACTGTGCTTAACTGATGTATGTACATAATAAGCGGTGCACCAATACATTTGGCTAACTGTGCTTAACTGATGTATGTACATAATAAGCGGTGAACCAATACATTTGGCTAACTGTGCTTAACTGATGTATGTACATAATAAGTGGTGAACCAATACATTTGGCTAACCGTGCTCAACCGCTGTATGTACATAATAAGCGGTGAACCAATACATTTAGCTAACCGTGCTCAACTGATGTATGTACATAATAAGCGCTGCACCAATACATTTGGCTAACCGTGCTTAACTGATGTATGTACATAATAAGCGGTGCACCAATACATTTAGCTAACCGTGCTCAACTGATGTATGTACATAATAAGTGGTGCACCAATACATTTAGCTAACCGTGCTCAACCGCTGTATGCACATAATAAGCGGTGAACCAATACATTTGGCTAACTGTGCTCAACTGATGTATGCACATAATAAGCGGTGCACCAATACATTTGGCTAACCGTGCTCAACCGCTGTATGTACATAATAAGCGGTGAACCAATACATTTGGCTAACCGTGCTCAACCGCTGTATGTACATAATAAGCGGTGCACCAATACATTTGGCTAACCGTGCTCAACCGCTGTATGTACATAATAAGCGGTGAACCAATACATTTGGCTAACCGTGCTCAACCGCTGTATGTACATAATAAGCGGTGCACCAATACATTTGGCTAACCGTGCTCAACTGATGTATGTACATAATAAGCGGTGCACCAATACATTTGGCTAACCGTGCTTAACTGATGTATGCACATAATAAGCGGTGCACCAATACATTTGGCTAACCGTGCTCAACCGCTGTATGTACATAATAAGCGGTGCACCAATACATTTGGCTAACCGTGCTTAACTGATGTATGTACATAATAAGCGGTGAACCAATACATTTGGCTAACCGTGCTCAACTGCTGTATGTACATAATAAGCGGTGCACCAATACATTTAGCTAACCGTGCTCAACTGATGTATGTACATAATAAGCGGTGCACCAATACATTTGGCTAACCGTGCTTAACTGATGTATGTACATAATAAGCGGTGAACCAATACATTTGGCTAACCGTGCTTAACTGATGTATGTACATAATATGCGGTGCACCAATACATTTGGCTAACCGTGCTTAACTGATGTATGTACATAATAAGCGGTGAACCAATACATTTGGCTAACCGTGCTCAACTGATGTATGTACATAATAAGCGGTGCACCAATACATTTGGCTAACCGTGCTTAACTGATGTATGTACATAATATTGCGGTGCACCAATACATTTGGCTAACCGTGCTTAACTGATGTATGCACATAATAAGCGGTGCACCAATACATTTGGCTAACCGTGCTCAACCGCTGTATGTACATAATAAGCGGTGCACCAATACATTTGGCTAACCGTGCTTAACTGATGTATGTACATAATAAGCGGTGAACCAATACATTTGGCTAACCGTGCTCAACCGCTGTATGTACATAATAAGCGGTGCACCAATACATTTAGCTAACCGTGCTCAACTGATGTATGTACATATTAAGCGTTGCACCAATACATTTGGCTAACCGTGCTTAACTGATGTATGTACATAATAAGCGGTGAACCAATACATTTGGCTAACCGTGCTTAACTGATGTATGTACATAATATGCGGTGCACCAATACATTTGGCTAACCGTGCTTAACTGATGTATGTACATAATAAGCGGTGCACCAATACATTTGGCTAACCGTGCTCAACTGATGTATGTACATAATAAGCGGTGCACCAATACATTTGGCTAACCCTGCTTAACTGATGTATGTACATAATAAGCGGTGAACCAATACATTTGGCTAACCGTGCTTAACTGATGTATGTACATAATATGCGGTGCACCAATACATTTGGCTAACCGTGCTTAACTGATGTATGTACATAATAAGCGGTGAACCAATACATTTGGTTAACCGTGCTCAACTGATGTATGTACATAATAAGCGGTGCACCAATACATTTGGCTAACCGTGCTTAACTGATGTATGTACATAATAAGCGGTGCACCAATACATTTGGCTAACCGTGCTTAACTGATGTATGTACATAATAAGCGGTGCACCAATACATTTGGCTAACTGTGCTTAACTGATGTATGTACATAATACATGTAGCAGTTAAAAACAAAGAGTGTATACAGGCCTACAAATGTGAACACATATTGTAAATATTACCTGACTAACATTAAAAAACCCAAATTTGTTTTAGCTGAAATATTTCAATTAAGACTGCTTAGCATCATCAAAAGCTCTGCAATCAAACACGCGCATGTTGCACTTATTTAATAATTACAGCAAACATAATAACAACAAAAAATATATATTAAAAGGTAGTGTATAACGGTTGCGATCCGAGTTGGTTCTAAACTGCCTCGGTCCAAAGTCAAGTTTAGGGGCGACTTAAACGGCTACCATATAAACTATAGTAAAATATTGCACTCATTAACATTTTTATCACACATGTTTTTTACAAGAAATATTCAATTGTTCTGTATGTAAGTGATGGACAATACAATAAATAACAATATAGCCACATAATGCCTATATAGCTTCAATATACCGAGTATCACAAACATTACAATTAAGATATACAATTTATTTTAACGATAGTGCAAAAAATAGTAGGTACATTAATTATAAGTAAGTGAAAACAATACAATAAATAACAATGATAGGTATTTGTAACAATCTATATTTATAAATTTAAATTTAAATCAAGATATAATCATTAAACAATAACAAGACAGTAGGTTAAATAGGTAAATTATGTAGAATTGATTTGAATACAAACATCACAAAATATGATTTTAACATTGCTTCAAGCGACGTTAAAATCATATTAAACAAATGTATTAATAAAGTAAATATTTTTTTTTTCAATATTTTTCTATTATAATAATAATATTGACATTATAATTACAATCAAGAGCAACATTAATATATCAAATATTAGAGGTCTACACCATATAAATAAGTGATGTACAATTAATAAATAATAATATAGCCACATAATGCCTATATAGCTTCAAACACAAACATTACAATTAAGATATACAATTTATTTTAACGAGAGTGCAAAAAATAGTAGGTACATTAATTATAAGTAAGTGAAAACAATACAATAAATAACAATGATAGGTATTTTAAACAATCTATATTTATAAATTTAAAATTAAAATCAAGATATAATCATTAAACGATAACAAGACAGTAGGTTAAATAGGTAAATTATGTAGAATTGATTTGAATACAAACATCACAAAATATGATTTGAACATTGCTTCAAGCGATGTTAAAATCATATTAAACAAATGTATTAATAAAGTAAATATTTTTTTTTTCAATATTTTTCTATTATAATAAACATATTGACATTATAATTACAATCAAGAGCAACAGTAATATATTCTATATATACAGTGTAAAATAAATAATCTATAAATTATTAAATATTATATTCTATATGTCAAATAATTAATCTATACATTTCTATATTTAAGAATTAGATAACATAACATTTAAGAGTGAAAATGAATACATTGAAATGAATTCATGTATAGTATAATCCTTCATCACATTGTAATAATATAAATATATATAAAATACATTAAATCTAATTATATGCATGGAACAACTGTGGTAATTAAAACAAATGTATTAATTATTAAAGTGCAATAATAAGAATAATCAAACATTTGTTAAACTTTGGAATGAGTGCATTGGCACTCAATCTGTGAAAGTCAGTGCATCACAGGCCCGTATGCAGCATTTATAATGGGGGGGTGCGAGCGAAGCGAGAAACAATGGCTGGGGGCCAGGGGGCCGCCAAGGGCCCCCGGTCAGGGTCCAAAATTTGCGTTATTTGACGTTCTAAAGACTGATTTAAGACTCTCTGTTGTGGCTTGGGCTAGTTGAACGATGGACACCAGAACTTAACGCTTTCATGATGAGGCCAACTCAGCAGGGGTGGCGCCAGGATCTTCCCGACGCGGGGGCTACATTCCCCGACGAGGGGGCTATGCGAGCGAAGTGAGCATCACTAGGCTGAGGGCCAGGGGGCCGCCAAGGGCCCCCGGTGGGGGTCCAGGGGGTGAAGCCCCCGGAAGCAACGCGTTCTAGCGTCATTTGAGGTCTTTTTAATCAGATTTAGGGTAGCCATTTTTTCCATTTTTTTTAATGCATAAATAAAATACTGCGTGCAAAAAAACGATGCGCGATGACTGTTTCAATCCATATTTTTCAATTTAAAAAATAAAAGTTCAAAGAAAATTTAGAAAAATAGAGTTGGAGGTCCCTATCATGGGTTGTGACTGAGCTAAGAAATGTTTGAAAAATAGAGATGTTAGGTCCCGGAAAATGTACTTCTTGTTCTTTGAAATATGACCAGCTTTATTGTTGGGGCTGAGCTAAGAAAATGTTTAAAACTAGAGCTGCAGGTCTTCAAGAAATTGCATTTTATACTTTGGAAACATCAGGCCTAGAGGCTTAAAAAAAAGGCAAGCGTAGACCTTTTTCAGTCGGGGAAATAAGTTTATTCCTCCCAGGTGTATGCATGCGTACCATCTGGACTTCCGAGTGGTGAGAAATTCATGACATACAGGATATTGAAAATGTAATAACTATAGCTATAATGTTGGCTAAGCGAAAATGGCATGTTTTTTTGTTTAGTAATGGATGAAAAATTTATTTTAGGTGCCCCACGGTACAGAAGGTTACTTGTAAATTAAAAAATTGGTGAACAAACGAACAATTAACATAATTCGTTTTTGCTGTAGTGTAGCGTACGTCGACGCAGTACACGACGTAACCGTCGGTAAACTTCGTCTGGAAAATAACACATTACACATTTTGGTCCCTGGATGAAACTTGATATCACGCGTCTCGACCCAACGTTGAATGATTCGTACAAAGGGATACCGCCAGACTGGCAATAATGAATGCATATAAAGTGCATAATATCACTCTGACGTACTCTAACTGTCAATGAAACGTCGCGGTTTTCTAGGCGCTGAAGCTAGCTACGAAGTGAACGCGAACGCTTTTTACTGTATATTATATTCCCCGACAAAAAGTTCACGTGTTCCCTTCGGTAACCGTCGGTAAACTTCGCCTGGAAAATAACTACATTACACATTTTGGTCCCTGGATGAAACTTGATATCACGCGTCTCGACCCAACGTTGAACGATTCGTACAAAGGGATACCGCCAGACAAGTGCGTACCTAGCTAATGTTTAGTAGTAAGTTAGATCGCTGGCAATAATGAATGCATAAAAGTGCATATTAGCCCTCTGACGTACTCTCACGGTCAATGGAACGTCGTGGTTTTCTAGGCGCTGAAGCTATATGAAGTGAACGCGAACGTTTTTTACTGTATATTATATTCCCCGACAAAAAGTACCCGTGTTCCCCGTTTGGGGCTAGGCTCCCCGACGAGGGGATAGAGCCCCCGTAGCCCCCCCCCCCCCGCTGGCGGCAACACTGCAACTCAGACAGCGTAGTACGACGCTGTCTGAGTTGTAGCGCCGTATTCGATAGTGTCTGTATTTCCAGACACGTCTTTACCGCCGGTTAAGTTGTCTGTATTTCTCCAGCAAACACTTTACCGCGTACCGCGTACATGAAGCGCTAAGCTATTCTTGTCGTCACATGATCGACTGCGCATGTTTTACATCGAGTTTGTAGTCAGTTCAGATTCCGTAATTTAATTACCGGTATTTTTTCATTTTATATTAGCATATTTTTGTTTGTATACAATTGATAATGTAAATTTTGTATATATATAATGATATTGTCTTTAGTTAAACAAGAAAAGAAAAAATACCAACCGAGGAAATAGTGGACCTTTTTGGACTTAGGGGGGGGGGGGGTGCGTCTGCACCCAACGCACCCCCCCTGGATACGGGCCTGCATCAAAACATCAAGATATTACACATGATATATCACAACAAATTTACAATAAAATACAGCAACAATACCAAACAGCCACAAGAATACATTTCCTGAAAAGTACAACTCAACCCTAAAAGTTATATGCGGGTTGAAATAGTACTTTTGGCTGACTTTAACAATAAACAGATTAAATGCAAGGAACAATGCAATTCTTAAACAGAATGCAGATAGAAAGTACAAGATACTATACAACTATAAATTTATAACCTCGATCCACTGACATTAAAGCCTTAACGGTTTGTTTTTTCGCTTGAACACGTATATATGATCGTGTACAGATACGGATTAACTGCCGAGTTGATCGGTAAAATGAAGGTTGCTGCCCAAACATATATTTCTGCAGGGATATCCCAATGTTTAGTTTCCGAGCAAATTCCCATTAAAATGATGGGAAACCAGCAACAAAAATCTGTACCAATTATAAACACTAGCTTCCGTGCAATTCGCAACTGTTCTTCAAGGCTTTTCCTTCTATTAACAGTCGCTGATGATCTTTTCACAGAAAAAAATATTGTGAGATAACTAACGACCATGACCAAGAAACCGAAACCGTTAAATGCAATGAAGATAGCAGTGGCATACTCCCAGCCTGGTAAATGACTTCGAGTTAGCGGTAACGGAAGGCAGACACTCTGTTTACCATAGTAGTTCTCTCCAAAGTAAGGCAGGTCGATGAAGCTCAACTTGTTTGCAGCTACCGGTAAGAAACTGATAGCAGCAATAACAACCCAAGCAATGACGATGACTATTTTGCATGTTTTACGACTGAGACGTCTAGTGTTAAAAGGACTAACAATGTTTACAGCCCGGTCGACGCTCATAACCATCAACGTAAACACCGAGCATTCACTGGAAAGAGTAGAAATAGCACCTGCAAAACTGCAAGTGAAACTACTTTTCCAATATTCTAGAACTTCCGAGTATCTACCTCTATAGTGAATATCAGCCCCTGCAATAATTAGCAGATACATTGCCATAAGTAGATCAGAGATGGCAAGACTGGAGATCAGCATGGAATCAACAGTTTTCTCTTTATTGCAACACCTTGATATGAGAACAAGTGCATTGCCAATAATGGAGGAAACACCAATTACGAGCATCAACACCCTAAGCGATTTCCTTTTTAGTAAATCTTGGCATGATGCGAAAGCATCAGTGGGTTCACAGATCTCAATGTCACCAACAACACAACACAAATGGAAAAAATCTGAATAGCTGAATGAAAAGAAATAGGATAGTTATATATTCATTACTGATAATTGTAAAGTGTAAATAGCTAATTGCTAATTTCAAAAAGTGTAAATAGCTAATTTAAACAAATTTAATATTAGCAATTTTTTTCTTGCCAGCATGTATTTATTATATGGAATTCTTTTTTGATCTGGAATACAACTTTTCCCCTTTTCAGCAGTACAGCTGGGGTCAACATTTTCTATCATAACTCTTTATCATTACAGGCCTATTACATTATTTTACCGGCCTTTTCACTGAGATTGAGAATTTCACATGTATGAATTTTTTTGATAACTTGTTAACAACTTGTTACATTTGAAAATAAAGTGTATCTGTGAAATTTGTACTAAATGGCATTTAAATACAAAAATCAAAGGGGAACAACAGCTCCCATCACACCACCCTACATACAGCCATTTGCATTCATAATGTCAAATAAATTTACTTACAACTGTGTTAAATTTACCAACTCTTTAAAAGTCTTGTCTTCATAATCTTTCAAGTTGTTGTATGTTAGGTTTCTGTAGGATAATAAATTCAGAATGATCATATTCATTTAATAATAACTTTAAATTCACATGTCATGAGGAAACTTTCTGAATGATTGAAATCAAAACAGTACTGGGTTTGGTTTACTAGCATTCCTGCTCCCAAAAGTCATCCATTCATAGAAGCACTGATGAAGAAAGTCTATCCATGGTGGCCATAGAATGGTCCTGAAACATACTTTGGCTTTAGTTGATAGAAGTTTGAAACATTTTATTAGAAATAGAGTATTATGTAAGTTATAAACTTTGTGGCAATGACAATGTTTACAAAAAGCTGAATGTGCATTAGAGGCAAGAATACAAGCAGGTGTCTTACAACACAGATTATGAACTTACAGAATTAACAGTGATGAAGCAAATGGAGAAAATGCACCATCCTCTATGTTAGTTATAGAGTTGTTCTGTAACTGTCTGTTAACAAATTAACAACAACAATTATGATACTAAATTTAGTTATTTCAGGACTGAAGATGATCAACTGCAATTGCCTTTATTGGTATTTACTGCTCTGTCATAGTACTATATTATTCAATGTAATCAACTAAAGTACATGTTTTAAAGATACAGTATACTGTCCCACTGTAAAAATAAATTTACTATTAATCTTTGTTAAATATGCCATTCTAATGTCACATAATAGTAATCATCAGTCAACAAATTTTAAAATAAATAACAATTATTACTATCAACTATGATTAATGAATTAAGAGTATAACACAATACGTACAAAACATACTTACAATCTTTGCAAATTGTTCAATCCATCAAATATACCAGCTGGTAAATTACTAATTTGGTTGTTTTCCAACAATCTGCAAAAACAAAAATAAACAACATTTAAAAGTGAAGTTTGACTACTTTATATGCTACCCATCTGCAAAAATAAAATGACAACATTTAAAATTATTACTATCAACTATGATTAATGAATTAAGAGTATAACACAATACGTACAAAACATACTTACAATCTTTGCAAATTGTTCAATCCATGAAATATATCAGCTGGTAAATTACTAATTTGGTTGTTTTCCAACAATCTGCAAAAATAAAAATAAACAACATTTAAAAGTGAAGTTTGTCTACTTTATATGCTACCCATGGTTTCAATATTTTGTTTTCTTTAGTTTATTTTAACATAATTTTGTATTCAACTTTTAAAATGTATCTATGATCTTGTTTATAAAAGAAAGTTGAAGAATTAATGTTTTTATTTAATATGATTAACTTAAATTAATTATTTCACAATAATTTTACAAATGTTATAATAAATTGCAATTATTGCTGTTCATCATCATCACAAACACTGAACGTCATGTGACATAGTGCACTTTTAAGTCTTAAAAGACTTCTCCAATCAGAGAGATTATTAGCCAAAGTGTACATAGACTTATTTATTTTTTCTTTTTGCATCATTTTCTATAATTTTTATCCATGTAGTTCTAGGTTATTCTCTTTTGCCATTGATTCAGATAGAGCTCCTTGTGCTGGGATATCAGAGTCTAGACAAAGAAGGTGTCCACACCATGTCAAGCGTCTTCTCTTTATAACTCTGTTCCATTTTTCCTCATGTGTGCTGTTATATAAATCTATATTTGTTATTATATTAGGCCATTTGGAATAATTAATGTTTAAGTTAAATGCCTTCAGTTGATTATGTTGCTATTAACTATGATTAATGAATTGTGAGTAATAATAATGCAATAAGTACAAAACATACTTACAAGACTTGCAAATTGTTCAATCCATGAAATATATCAGCTGGTAAATTACTAATTTGGTTGTCATGCAAATATCTGCAAAAACAAAAATGAACAACATTTAAAAGTGAAGTTTGTCTACTTTATATGCTACCCATGGTTTCACTATTTTGATTTCTTAAGTATATTTTAACATAATTTTTTATCCAACTTTTGGAATTTATGTATGATTATTTTGTTCAGGGTAAACTTAACATTGCAAGTTGAAACAGAATTCAGATCTTATAAAAGAGCACTGTGAATATGTCCATTAAATACAATAATTTGTTTCATTGTGGTTAAAATCAACACATCAAATATATTTGATTTATATGAAAATAATGTTGAAAAATTTATGTTTTTTTGTTTAATATGATTAACTTAAATTAATCATTTCAAAATAATTTTACAAATGTTATAATAAATTGCAATTATTGCTATTTATCATCATCACGAACACTGAACGTCATCTGACATAGTGCACTTTTAAGTCTTAAAAGACTTCTACAATCAGAGAGATTATTGGCCAAAGTGTGCATGGAATTATTTATTTTTTCTTTTCTATCATTTTTTATAATTTTTATCCATGTGGTTCTAGGTTGTTCTCTTCTGTCATTGATTCTGATAGAGCTCCTTGTGCTGGGATATCGTAGTCTAGACTAAGAAGGTGTCCACACCATGTCAAGCGTCTTCTCTTAATCACTCTGCTCCATTTTTCCTCATGTGTGCTGTTATATAAATCTATATTTGTTATTATATTAGGCCATCTGGAATAATTAATGTTTAAGTTAAATTCCTTCACTTGATTTAATGTTGCTATCAACTATGATTAATGAATTGTTAGTAATAATAATGCAATGAGTACAAAACATACTTACAAGTAATGCAAATTGTTTAATCCATCAAATATACCAGCTGGTAAATTACTAATTTGGTTGTTCTCCAACAATCTGCAAAAATAAAAATGAACAACATTTAAAAGTGAAGTTTTACTACTTTATATGCTACCCATGGTTTCACTATTTTGTTTTCTTTAGTTTATTTTAACATAATTTTTTATCCAACTTTTGGAATTTATGTATGATTATTTTGTTCAGGGAACTTAACATTGCAAGTTGAAACAGAATTCATATCTTATAAAAGAGAGCACTGTGAATATGTCCATTAAATACAATAATTTGTTTCATTGTGGTTAAAATCAACACATCAAAAATATTTGATTTATATGAAAATAATGTTGAAAAAATAATGTTTTTTGTTTAATATGATTAACTTAAATTAATCATTTCACAATAATTTTACAAATGTTATAATAAATTGCAATTATTGCTATTCATCATCATCACAAACAGGGCACTTAAGACTTCTCCAATCAGAGAGATTATTAGCCAAAGTGTACATAGACTTATTTATTTTTTCTTTTTGCATCATTTTCTATAATTTTTATCCATGTGGTTCTAGGTTGTTCTCTTCTGTCATTGATTCAGATAGAGCTCCTTGTGCTGGATATCAGAGTCTAGACAAAGAAGGTGTCCACACCATGTCAAGCGTCTTCTCTTTATAACTCTGTTCCATTTTTCCTCATTTGTGCTGTTATATAAATCTATATTTGTTATTATATTAGACCATCTGGAATAATTAATGTTTAAGTTAAATGCCTTCAGTTGATTATGTTGCTATTAACTATGATTAATGAATTGTGAGTAATAATAATGCAATAAGTACAAAACATACTTACAATCTTTGCAAATTGTTCAATCCATCAAATATATCAGCTGGTAAATTACTAATTTGGTTGTCATGCAAATATCTGCAAAACCAAAAATAAACAACATTTAAAAGTGAAGTTTGACTACTTTATACTACCCATAGTTTCACTATTTTATATTCTTTAGTTTATTTTAACATAATTTTTTATCCAACTTTTAGAATTTATGTATGATTATTTTTGTTCAGTGAAAACTTGTAACATTGAAAGCTGAAACAGAATTCAGATCTTACAAAAAGAGCACTGTGAATATGTCTATTAAATACAACAATTTGTTTCATTTTGGTTAAAATCAACATATCAAATATATTTGATTTATATGAAAATAATGTTGAAAAATTAATGTTTTTGTTTAATTTGATTAACTTAAATTAATCATTTCACAATTATTTTACAAATGTTATAATAAATTCCAATTATGCTATTCATCATCATCATGAACACTGAACGTCATGTTACATAGTGCACTTAAGATTTCTCCAATCAGAGAGATTATTGGCCAAAGTGTACATAGACTTATTTGTTCTATAATTTTTATCCATGTGGTTTTAGGTCGTGTCTTGACTTTTCTAATTGATTCAGATAGAGTTCATTGCGCTGGGATATCGTAGTCTAGATGAAGAAAGTGTCCACACCATGTCAAGCGTCTTCTCTTTATAACTCTGTTCCATTTTTCTTCATTTGTGCTGTTATATAAATCTATATTTGTTATTATATTAGACCATCTGGAATAATTAATGTTTAAGTTAAATGCCTTCAGTTGATTATGTTGCTATTAACTATGATTAATGAATTGTGAGTAATAATAATGCACTAAGTACAAAACATACTTACAAGTATTGCAAATTGTTCAATCCATGAAATATATCAGCTGGTAAATTACTAATTTGGTTGCCCCACAAAGATCTGCAAAAATAAAAAATGAACAACATTTAAAAGTGAAGTTTGTCTACTTTATATGCTACCCATAGTTTCACTATTTTGTTTTCTTAAGTATATTTTAACATAATTTTTTATCCAACTTTTGGAATTTATGTATGATTATTTTGTTCAGGGAACTTAACATTGCAAGTTGAAACAGAATTCATATCTTATAAAAGAGAGCACTGTGAATATGTCCATTAAATACAATAATTTGTTTCATTGTGGTTAAAATCAACACATCAAAAATATTTGATTTATATGAAAATAATGTTGAAAAATTAATGTTTTTTGTTTAATATGATTAACTTAAATTAATCATTTCAAAATAATTTTACAAATGTTATAATAAATTGCAATTATTGCTATTTATCATCATCATCACGTACACTGAACGTCATGTGACATAGTGCACTTTTAAGTCTTAAAAGACTTCTCCAATCAGAGAGATTATTAGCCAAAGTGTACATAGACTTATTTATTTTTTCTTTTTGCATCATTTTCTATAATTTTTATCCATGTGGTTCTAGGTTGTTCTCTTCTGTCATTGATTCAGATAGAGCTCCTTGTGCTAGGATATCAGAGTCTAGACAAAGAAGGTGTCCACACCATGTCAAGCGTCTTCTCTTTATAACTCTGTTCCATTTTTCTTCATTTGTGCTGTTATATAAATCTATATTTGTTATTATATTAGGCCATCTGGAATAATTAATGTTTAAGTTAAATGCCTTCAGTTGATTATGTTGCTATTAACTATGATTAATGAATTGTGAGTAATAATAATGCAATAAGTACAAAACATACTTACAACTGTAGCAAATTGTTCAATCCATGAAATATATCAGCTGGTAAATTTCGAATTTCATTACCATACAACCATCTGAAAAAAATAAAAAATTTACCACATTTAAAAGTGAAATTTGTCTATTTTATCACCCATGCTTTTACTAAATTTGTTTTCCTTCGTTTATTTTAACATACTTTTTAAGGCAAATTTGTATGATAATTTATGTATGATAATTTTGTTCAGTTCTTTTTGTTATTATATTAGGCCATCTGGAATGATTAATGTTTAAGTTAAATGCCTTCAGTTGATTATGTTGCTAATTGCAATCCATGAAATATATCAGCTGGTAAATTACTAATTTGGTTGCCCCACAAAGATCTGCAAAAATAAAAAATGAACAACATTTAAAAGTGAAGTTTGTATACTTTATATTACCCATAGTTTCACTATTTTGTTTCTTTAGTTTATTTAACATAATTTTGTATCCAACTTTTAAAATTTATGTATGATCTTGTTTAGAGAAAGTATATAAAAAGAAAGTTGAAAAATTAATGTTTTTATTTAATTTGATTAACTTAAATTAATCATTTCACAATTATTTTACAAATGTTATAATAAATTGCAATTATTGCTGTTCATCATCATCACAAACAGGGCACTTAAGACTTCTCCAATCAGAGAGATTATTAGCCAAAGTGTAAATAGACTTATTTATTTTTTCTTTTCTATCATTTTCTATAATTTTTATCCATGTGGTTCTAGGTTGTTCTCTTCTGTCATTGATTCAGATAGAGCTCCTTGTGCTGGGATTTTGTAGTCTAGACAAAGAAGGTGTCCACACCATGTCAAGCGTCTTCTCTTTATAACTCTGTTCCATTTTTCTTCATTTGTGCTGTTATATAAATCTATATTTGTTATTATATTAGGCCATCTGGAATAATTAATGTTTAAGTTAAATGCCTTCAGTTGATTATGTTGCTATCAACTATGATTAATGAATTGTGAGTAATAATAATGCAATATGTACAAAACATACTTACAATCCTAGCAAATTGTTCAATCCATGAAATATATCAGCTGGTAAATTACTAATTTGGTTGTTATCCAAATATCTGCAAAAATAAAAATAAACAACATTTAAAAGTGAAGTTTGACTACTTTATACTACCCATAGTTTCACTATTTTATATTCTTTAGTTTATTTTAACATAATTTTTTATCCAACTTTTAGAATTTATGTATGATTATT
Source organism: Antedon mediterranea (assembly GCF_964355755.1). Lineage (NCBI taxonomy): Eukaryota > Metazoa > Echinodermata > Crinoidea > Comatulida > Antedonidae > Antedon > Antedon mediterranea. The sequence goes on from NC_092676.1 coordinate 18,089,070, forward strand.
TTTGTTCAGTGAAAACTTGTAACATTGAAAGCTGAAACAGAATTCATATCTTACAAAAAGAGCACTGTGAATATGTCTATTAAATACAACAATTTGTTTCATTTTGGTTAAAATCAACATATAAAATATATTTGATTTATATGAAAATAATGTTGAAAAATTAATGTTTTTGTTTAATTTGATTAACTTAAATTAATCATTTCACAATTATTTTACAAATGTTATAATAAATTCCAATTATGCTATTCATCATCATCACGAACGTCATGTGACATAGTGCACTTAAGATTTCTTCAATCAGAGAGATTATTGGCCAAAGTGTACATAGACTTATTTGTTCTAAAATTTTTATCCATGTGGTTTTAGGTCGTGTCTTGACTTTTCTCATTGATTCAGATAGAGCTCCTTGTGCTGGGATATCAGAGTCTAGACAAAGAAGGTGTCCACACCATGTCAAGCGTCTTCTCTTTATAACTCTGTTCCATTTTTCCTCATTTGTGCTGTTATATAAATCTATATTTGTTATTATATTAGACCATCTGGAATGATTAATGTTTAAGTTAAATGCCTTCAGTTGATTATGTTGCTATCAACTTTGATTAATGAATTGTGAGTAATAATAATGCAATATGTACAAAACATACTTACAATCCTAGCAAATTGTTCAATCCATGAAATATATCAGCTGGTAAATTACTAATTTGGTTATTAGCCAAATATCTGCAAAAATAAAAAATGAACAACATTTAAAAGTCAAGTTTTACTACTTTATATGCTACCCATGGTTTCACTATTTTGTTTTCTTTAGTTTATTTTAACATAATTTTGTATCCAACTTTTAGAATTTATGTATGATTATTTTTGTTCAGTGAAAACTTGTAACATTGAAAGCTGAAACAGAATTCATATCTTACAAAAAGAGCACTGTGAATATGTCTATTAAATACAACAATTTGTTTCATTTTGGTTAAAATCAACATATAAAATATATTTGATTTATATGAAAATAATGTTGAAAAATTAATGTTTTTGTTTAATTTGATTAACTTAAATTAATCATTTCACAATTATTTTACAAATGTTATAATAAATTCCAATTATGCTATTCATCATCATCACGAACACTGAACGTCATGTGACATAGTGCACTTAAGATTTCTTCAATCAGAGAGATTATTGGCCAAAGTGTACATAGACTTATTTGTTCTATAATTTTTATCCATGTGGTTTTAGGTCGTGTCTTGACTTTTCTCATTGATTCAGATAGAGCTCCTTGTGCTGGGATATCAGAGTCTAGACAAAGAAGGTGTCCACACCATGTCAAGCGTCTTCTCTTTATAACTCTGTTCCATTTTTCCTCATTTGTGCTGTTATATAAATCTATATTTGTTATTATATTAGGCCATCTGGAATAATTAATGTTTAAGTTAAATGCCTTCAGTTGATAATAGTGGGGTTCACATGGAACTATGTCTAGAAGAAGTGGATTTAACAATTTTCTACTAACTGGACTAACCTTGACAAATCCCGTTCTTTGGTACAATTATGTCTAGTTAATTAAATTTCATAAAATCCTGGTATTGGAGATTTTAAATGCTATTTTATGTAAAAAAAAATCATCTATTTCTTTTATTTATCCCGTATGTTGTTTACTTTTAACTTCTGATTACAAACAATTGGTCATTTTACTTTCTGTGTTAAATTTTGTATTCTATTTTTTAGTATAGTAAATATTTTAGGCCTACCATCTTCTAATATCTATTAGACGTCTGTCCTCGTCAGACATAGTTCATTTAATTTTTTAGGACATTTTATGGGGGTACACAATGAAGAATGACCATATTCTTTGCAATTCAAATGTTAAATATGAAAATGAAATGGGTTAAAAAATTCTTCAATTTCATTGGTGCAAATGAGGCTAAAGGCCACCCGCTGGGTTGTTAATTGGATTACCCTCATAAAATAACTGGCTATCCTTGGATTTACTTCTAAATCCAAGCAGCAATAATTGTCCAGAAAAAAAACATCATCCGGACATAATTGAGCGTTCACATCCAAATTATGGCGAGATCATGTAGATAATCTACTTAAATTAACTAGCCATCTCCTACGAAGCTCTTCCATACACACTTCGAGAGCGATCGTCAGCTGGTGCTGTCCTTGTTGGTATAGACCGCTTAGTGGGCCTAGCTGGTCGGGGAGCCGCTGGTCGGTGGTGTTTCCGTCGTGTAACATTGGGCTCAAATTCTTCGTCAATGAGTAAAATAATGGTCGTCAGGAGAAGGCATATTTCGGCAGGATTATCGGCGTTAAGAGGCATAAGGTTTGTCGCAAGGATAAGCAGTGTATATTAGGCCATTTGGAATGATTAATGTTTAAGTTAAATGCCTTCAGTTGATTATGTTGCTATCAACTTTGATTAATGAATTGTGAGTAATAATAATGCAATAAGTACAAAACATACTTACAAGTATTGCAAATTGTTCAATCCATGAAATATATCAGCTGGTAAATTACTAATTTGGTTGCCCCACAAATATCTGCAAAAATAAAAAATGAACAACATTCAAAAGTGAAGTTTGACTACTTTATATGCTACCCATAGTTTCACTATTTTGTTTCTTTAGTTTATTTAACATAATTTTTTATCCAACTTTTAAAATTTATGTATGATCTTGTTTAGGGAAAGTATATAAAAAGAAAGTTGAAAAATTAATGTTTTTATTTAACATGATTAACTTAAATTAATCATTTCACAAAAATTTTACAAATGTTATAATAAATTACAATTATTGCTATTCATCATCATCACAAACAGGGCACTTAAGACTTCTCCAATCAGAGAGATTATTAGCCAAAGTGTAAATAGACTTATTAGGTTATATGCATTATCATGCATATAACCTCTTGATTCTGTCAAAATCTTTATTTATTTATCTATTTATTCTTTCCTTAGCACTATTTTGTCCGTGAATTATCTTGATATCAGTTTCATCTATCTAAGTCAATTTTTCAGAGTATATTCCTTATGGCCAGGAATCGATGTGGTTATGTTTTCAGGGTGCGCAATCAAACATTACGCGGTCTACGCGCGATTTAACGAAATCACGTTTGTAATCATATCTTCACAAGCATGAATCACTTTTAAACAAAATTTGGTACTCATAAATTTCAGGTCATATTTCATAATATGGCAATACAATTACGTGCGTAGCGCATATAACGCATGCGTACGCGCGCTTAAAATGTTGAAAATTGTCAGAATTTATTTTCGATGAAATTAGAGTACGTTTCAGGCAATTTCAAGCGTTTAAAAAATTGCCATGAGTGCGCAGATTTTTGCACGCGCACTGCGCGTCAAACGTTAATGCGCACTTTTTTTGTCCGATTACTGTTGTATAACCTTTCTTTAATAATATCATCATATTTTATTCACTTTTCAACACGAAACAGCGTTATACGAGCACGTCTAAAGTGACAGTCTACGCACGTGTAAGTTAACAAAATGGTGAAAATATGCTAAATTTTTAAATTAATATATATCGTTAGAATGCTCGGGAACACCTATTTTTTATTTCATTTTCTTGAAGTGTATGTATCATATGTATGATTTATTATGAAATTAGGAGAAAAAAAGTTGATTAAGTCATCATTAATGGTATATTAAATAAAAAAAAATTAATTATGACAATCAATCAAATTATAACATTTTCTTAGGCCGAAATAACAAACTTAACATTAACTTTCTTCCTTAAGAAGTTCATATATTAAAGTTAAAAGTATATAGTTTGACAGTGCATCATTTTTTTAAATTTTTAAAAATGTCATCATAGTAAAACATTATAATTCATTGCGGTATGTAATAATCTATCTGCACCAAAGTGGTTACTGCATAGTAAATACACGGAGGAATCTTTCCATAACTTTAGTCAGTTGTGTATGGCTCGATGGTCTTTGCTCGTGTCTATGGCATTCAAGGTACCGAGATCGAGTCTCACCTTGGGAAACGAAATAAGATTTTTTTTTTTATTATCTGTATTGTTTGTTCAAATTTATTTCTTAGTGTATAGATTATACACATGATTTGTAATGAAATCTAGATAAAAAGTAACTTATGTCTTTATTAATATGTAACAACAAATGTGGTTTATGAAATTTTACGCAGAGGGATCTTTGATCGGATTGTGATACCGGCTATTGTATTCGCGTTAGCAAGATCCTATCATATATTATAAATAATTAAAGATTCTGAGAAAAAAAAATCAATCAATATATCTTAAATCAATCAATTATCTTTATTTAAATCAATGCATATAACCTATAATTCGTCATAGTGACGAATTAAATCTAGTTTATTTTTTCTTTTCTATCATTTTCTATAATTTTTCTTCTCTTTATAACTCTGTTCCATTTTTCCTCATTTGTGCTGTTATATAAATCTATATTTGTTATTATATTAGGCCATTTGGAATAATTAATGTTTAAGTTAAATGCCTTCAGTTGATTATGTTGCTATCAACTTTGATTAATGAATTGTGAGTAATAATAATGCAATATGTACAAAACATACTTACAACCATAGCAAATTGTTCAATCCATCAAATATATCAGCTGGTAAATTACTAATTTGGTTGTCATCCAAATATCTGCAAAAAAACAAAAATAAACAACATTTAAAAGTGAAGTTTGAATACTTTATATGCTACCCATGGTTTCACTATTTTGTTTTCTTAGTATATTTTAACATAATTTTTTATCCAACTTTTGGAATTTATGTATGATTATTTTGTTCAGGGAACTTAACATTGCAAGTTGAAACAGAATTCATATCTTATAAAAGAGAGCACTGTGAATATGTCCATTAAATACAATAATTTGTTTCATTGTGGTTAAAATCAACACATCAAAAATATTTGATTTATATGAAAATAATGTTGAAAAATTAATGTTTTTTGTTTAATATGATTAACTTAAATTAATCATTTCAAAATAATTTTACAAATGTTATAATAAATTGCAATTATTGCTATTTATCATCATCATCACGTACACTGAACGTCATGTGACATAGTGCACTTTTAAGTCTTAAAAGACTTCTCCAATCAGAGAGATTATTAGCCGAAGTGTACATAGACTTATTTATTTTTTCTTTTCTATCATTTTCTATAATTTTTATCCATGTGGTTCTAGGTTGTTCTCTTCTGTCATTGATTCAGATAGAGCTCCTTGTGCTGGGATATCAGAGTCTAGACAAAGAAGGTGTCCACACCATGTCAAGCGTCTTCTCTTTATAACTCTGTTCCATTTTTCTTCATTTGTGCTGTTATATAAATCTATATTTGTTATTATATTAGGCCATCTGGAATAATTAATGTTTAAGTTAAATGCCTTCAGTTGATTATGTTGCTATTAACTATGATTAATGAATTGTGAGTAATAATAATGCAATAAGTACAAAACATACTTACAATCCTTGCAAATTGTTCAATCCATGAAATATATCAGCTGGTAAATTACTAATTTGGTTGTTATCCAAAGATCTGCAAAAACAAACAACATTTAAAAGTGAAGTTTGACTACTTTATATGCTACCCATAGTTTCACTATTTTATATTCTTTAGTTTATTTTAACATAATTTTTTATCAAACTTTTAGAATTTATGTATGATTATTTTTGTTCAGTGAAAACTTGTAACATTGAAAGCTGAAACAGAATTCATATCTTACAAAAAAAATATTGAACATTTATCAATTCATGAAATATATTTGTTGGTAAATTACTAATTTGGTTGCTAGTCAACCATCTGCAAAAATAAAATGACCAAAATTTAAAATTTAAATTTCTCTACTTTATGTTAGACATAGTTTCACTATTTAGTTTTCTTTATTTTATCTTCAAATAATAAACATTTTTTATAACTTTTTAACAGAATTCATATCTTAAAAAAGAGAACACTGTGAAAATTTGTTTCACTTTTGCTAAAACCAATGCCTTAAATATATTTTATTTACATGAAAAGAGTGTTGCAAAATTTTCTTTAATCATTTCACAATTAATATGCAATTTTTTTTTTTTGCGCAACTATTTCCGTATTAATGAATTTAGAGTAATAATAACTATTATATTATAAAACACACGAATACAACGTTTGCATCAAATACATCAGCTGGGCATTTCCATGAGAAATGGACAAAAATGTACATGACCTGAAAATTTAATTCTCAAAATATCATATATGTTACTAGCAGTAACCTGTGTTCCGCACGGTCTTTTTCTGCCTTAATATGTTGTTATATACTTTGCATGGACAAGTATAATAACAACGCACTTTGATAAAAGTACTCTGACAAATTATTAAAATGAAAACGAATTGTATCACGAATAAAATTCAGAACTACTGTATTTACGGCCATTGGTTTGTTATACACTATCCCTTCACTTTAAAATACTATGTAGCTGTGCTTTGTAAATTAGATGATGCGCACAAACACATAACGAAAGTATAAAAATGACAAACTATATTATTTTAGGTGTTTTTCGTGTTGTATTAATTATTTGATACGTACAGATAAAAAAAAAAGTGGACAAAAATCGAATGAAACACACATTGCTGCAGAAACACGAATTGTTAAGTTTTATTTTATATATATTGTTATATTTTTTTTATTTTTATTTCATTGGTTTTGATATTTTGCAATTTTTTTCAATGGCAGATTTGTTACGTACTTGCTACTTTTGTAATTAAATTTTGGTCTACCAGAAGCCGTGCTCTGCATGGTTTGTCTACCTTAATAATAATTTGCATGGCATGATTATTAAGTATAATAAAAGTGTACTTTTCCCGGCCACAATATTTCTTTTCGTACATAAGTTGGGGACCCCTCATGAGACGTCACAAAATCAACATGAATATTCCTTAATCATGTCCATAAGCTGTGACGTTAGAAATGAGCTAACTGGGCTTCGAATTCTATGAGCAAGTTCTTTTTACTTTATAGTGACAGAGATTATTTAGAGGGTTAGGTTTAGTTATATTTAGAAACTTAAGTAGTTTGGCTATCTTTCACATAAGGGGCCAAACTTCCGTACAAAAAAAAAATCGCTTCCCAGCCCCTGACAAATTGGTTTTTTTTTAAACAAACAAATTGTCAACAATACAATTCGGAACTATGTACGGCCTGCCGCCATTGATTTTGTTATACACGGAGTATTCCTTTACTTTGAAATATCTGTAAGCTACAAAATGAAATACTGGATTTGGGGTGCGCCTCAGAAAGTGACAACGTGCATGAGCGGAACAGACTTGAACGTCCATATCAGGCACGTTGAAGTCTGTCAATCAGTCGGCAGAGATTAAAACATCATAAAATATGAATTAATAATAATAATAACGATTTACACACGTGGGCTTACGCTTTTTTTGCTTATATAAAAAAAAAATGTTAGCCTAGCGTTGCATGCTCCAAGCACGGTTCCAAGCATGCTTACCGACGCAACATTTGGTGTCCTATTGTTACATCGGTAAATAACAGCAAATGCACCTCAGCGCAAACAAAACCAATGCTCTTAATTTTACAAAAATAGTAAAATAATAATGTTTAATATACTAATTAACAATGTCCTAAACAAAACTATTGTGGCATAATGTTTACCCTGGCTACGAGCCATAACAAGATTGGATTGTTGTCGGTGTCACATCCTAGCACGTTTTGTTACATCCAGTGATTTGTAAAAGTCGGAGGCTGGATGGAAATCTATAGTGTTACTGTTATCGCAGTTCAAGAATTGATTCTCCATGGAGAGGGAACCAACATGATGGCGGCTGCAATCGACCAATCAGATATGCGATATGCCCTACGCAGTACGCACTACGCCTGTGTTGAGCATATCTGCATGAGAACGATGCGCAACGCAGCGCGTTAAGCATATGAACGCGAACGCATTCTATATGATCCTCGTCAAAGGTCAAAATTAGAAGTTTTTTGACAGTTTTATGATTTTTATTACATTAGAACAAATACAAACAACTACTTTGCGAGTAAATTGAGACCACAATTATCACTTTTTGACCAGTGGTTGATGAGATATTCATATGGCCAATTTCTTGACCAGTGGTCAGAAAAGAGTTTCTGTCCACTTTTGGCAACAAATTACCCATTAGAGTGAATAGAAATATGGGTCTTCTGAGTAGTTTGGCACAAAAATATTCCAATACACCCAGTAGTTACCAAGTTACGCAGAGTCCTGACTTTGACCATATTGACCTTTTGGCCCCTGTACTGACCAAGCATTCCAATTTTTTTTCGGCCAACAGCAAAAAATTGATTTGTATAGATATAAGGAAGCAAAAAAACATTGTTAACATACTTTGCTAGAGGGTGCACGTAAACCCTTTCTGGCTCTCCAACTAAATATATTACCAATGGCATTTAACCGATTATTTAAATTTTGTGGTAAATTACTCTCATACTATTTTTAATTGGTTTATTTATTTTTTTGGCAGAAAGAGGCCAACAACACTGTATTGCATTGTCAGCTGGTATGATATAGCTTATTACTTTATTGGTCTTAAAATCAAAGAGGCAATCAATAACTTTTCAAGATTGGATTCGAGACAATTATAGTTTCATGAAAAGGAAAATACACTACTTACTGCAAATAGAAAAACAAATTATGCAGTTCAGGGCTATTGTTAGGATAGATAAATATGAACTTCTTAGAGTGTTAAAATATAGAAAATTAAAATGTTCAAATAATAACCTCAGTTGACAGTTTACCATTTTACTTTTAACAAAGTGAATCACCTGGCTTATATTTTAGGTCACATCTAAGAACTCTGATACTTCATGCAAAACAACACATACAAAACAACACATACAAACTGAGTGAAAACATTCTGTTGTTTTAGAGAAAAAAAATTATTGTTATAACACACTATAATAGGTAAATTTAAACTTACATCCATTGAAGACTTGATAAATTATTATCCTTAAAGATATTTAAAGCCCTCTCATCATACTCTTGCAGCCACCTATGAAATAATAAAATAAAACAATTTGTCAAAAACTAAACAAATTTATTATTGTCTTGAAAACTGATCATGATGATGAGCCTGATATTTTTGTGGGGACACAAACATCAGTTCCATCATTACAATTATGGACAATTTAATATTGGTGGTATAATACATACAAGAACAATTGAAAACTATCTTTGGGCATCTTCTTATTAACTATTTATCATTTGGGAAAGTTAAATGTTGATTTTATTTCACATACTTTTTCCAATGATAATGAAATATGAGAGGGTAAAAACTTACCTGTATAATTAGTGTTCGCTGTAAATTCAGTTTACTTATTAATTACACATACTTAGGCAATCTAACTAACAACAGGACGCTGAGCTTGACTTGCCAACATATGCTATCATAACGAACGTGTATTGAAATGATGTCAACCTTCATTTTGACAATGTTGACATTAAAATGTATAATAAAATCAGATGATGTTTATACTCACTTTATTGTTATGTTTCACCAAAAGCTGCCTCTTATATACATACCTTAATGTACACATTTATTAATTTATATTGAAAGTGGGAAGGGTTTTGTATATTAAAGCAAGGCTATCAATAAGTGTGCGGATTATGGATGGTACCGTTTTGGTACCCACAGATCAGTCAAGCGTATATTTTCTGATATTACATAACATCAGATAATTATCAGATATTATTCTCTAATTCTTTAATTTGTATTTATATTGGAAACACAACTAGTAATTCTTTTAATATTAAGCCTATATTATATGATTTGAGAAATTGTAGGAAAGAAACTTGCTGTTGGTGAATTAGCAATACTGAAGGAAACTAGCAGTAAGAAGACATTGAACATCTTAGTTAGAATAGCCAAGGTAGTAAATTAATGTATATTATAAAGACATCAAAAGTGTCAAAAAAGAACCCTGAGTTGAATAGAACAATCAGGCTTTCAACTCATGAACATTTTCAATAAAACTATAAAACATTCACAACACATTATATTCTTAAATAAATTTAGATTAATTAATCTGTCACTTAAATGTTGAATCGATGTGCATGTTGTAAAGTACTAGACATCTATTAGAGACAAAAATACTTTGATCTGTGTTCTGTTTCTACAAACCTGTTGCAAAGTACTAGACATCTATTAGAGACAAAAATACTTTGATCTGTGTTCTGTTTCTATAAACCTGTTGCAAAGTACTAGACATCTATTAGAGACAAAAATACTTTGATCTGTGTTCTGTTTCTATAAACCTGTTGTAAAGTACTAGACATCTATTAGAGACTAAAATAATTTGAATTGTGTTATGTTTCTATAAACCAAAGTGATTAAAGCACTTGACACAACCAACAACCAAGCCCACAAAATTCACTAAATATTTGTAGAATAATGGAAATGGAAACTATTTCAAAATTTTGATTGATTGTAAATTTACCTTTATGTGTTGCATGAATGCTAGTACTAGGAGTGTCAAGAATCATTAGCACTGTATACTTACATGAATTCTAAAGGCTTATAATTATTCATCTTCGTGATCAATGCTGTTATGTCACTCCATGGTACTGTTCTCTTCTCACATATGATGTCAAAATAATAATTGCTATATTGATCATCTATATCATAACATATGCAATCAATTGGACATTCTGAGGTTAAAACACAAATGTTAGATAAATATTTGAAAAAATAGAACTTTACATAAGAAGCATAGGGATGGTATTGCCCTGATTATGTGTATAGATGGAAGCCAAATTGAACCATGTTATTTATCAAGTAACACAAGCAGACACTGAAGATATTAGGAAGTGGAGAAATGTCAATTGAGATGTTAACATTCTTGCTATTTTTTTGCCATTCTGGTTGGCCATAGAAACAGAAATTGAGCTAAAAAAAACAATGTTAAAGTGAAATCCTTAATCAGACATTAAACAAAAAATCATTTGAATATCATTACATTTCAAATATATATTTTTTATTTTTGCTGTTTTATTTATTCAGTTGAAAATTCCATGGACACCTTATACTGTATGCCAGTATAAAGGAAGTCATTAAATTGTATTAAAAGTTAGTAATAGAAACCACGAAAGAAATCAGTCAATACTAAATACGAGCATTAAGCAAGTATAAGGTTCATTAAACTTACTGATTTCACAATGAAGACCAACATATTTATCAGGACAAACACATGTATCATTTGACATGTGACATGTACCTCCATTCTGACATGGATTGCTGTTACACATAGTATCATCAGTTCCTAACAAAATAAAACAAACTGTTAAAGTGAGAATTACACACACTATCTTTGATTATAATATTTCTATATACCACAGCCTATACTTTACTATACAGTATATTCTATTCAAGTTAATAGACTTTTTCATTGAATTCAATCTAAAAGAGCCAATCTCATTTTAATACAAAAAAAAGAAAGTATGGTAATTGAGTCTAAATTGACATGTAGGCCTACTAAAGTGATAACTTTGTCAAAGTGTAGATACTCAGAACGAATGAAAAGTAAATTATGAAGAAACTCAAAAGAACTTTACATACTTTATTTAAAGGTAATCAATATTACAGTAAATTGTACAATTCATTTTCCAAATAACAAAATAAAATGCTATAAAATAATAAACGTAATTGATTGAAGACTAAAGTTTTAAGGGGTTATTCACCAATTAGAAATCTTTTTACCACTTATTTACGGCTAGTCCAGTAAAAATTGTGAATTTACTACATAACAAGTAACGACTACATAATAGACATGCATGTTATTGCTTAAACATAGTTATGGGACCTACAGATAATATGATCAAACAAAACCTGCTAACCACAAACTTTTATCTGTATAAATAACATCTTCCAATTTAAATTTCAAAGAAAACAATTTTGTTATAAAACTTTTGTAAAGAATATCAAACAACACAAAAAAAAACATTAAAAAAAATTTGTTCTCAAACAGTCGATTAATCCTACTCATGCTGCTACACAATCAAAATAAATGAATCATACCATTTGTGGAACAACTACACAATTTGAATCCAACAAAAATTATAATGCACTGCAAGGTAAACATTTTATCAAAATCCTTAAACTCGCAATAGAAATCCCGCACAAATCGTAATAGAAATCGTAACAGAAATCCCGCACAACTCGTAATAAAAATTCTGTACAAATCCTAACAGAAATCCTGCACAAATCGTAATAGAAATCCCACACAAATCGTAATAGAACCTTTAACTCAATCATTTGGTTTAATGCTAGATACATTATTGGAAAAGATACTTCATCAATTTTTAATAGTAAACTCTTTTTAAAAATTTATATAAATCACTCCACCAGACCATTTGTTCTTAATAAACAGGATATGATGATCTTGGTGGATGTCAGAATATCTTCATCAATATGATATTTGTTTATTAATTCATTTTAACTTTTTCTCCATTTTAGTAACAAAACTATAGGTTTAAAAAAAAGATCTTTTATAGTAGAACAAAATAATAATTCATCTTTAAAATCAAATACTGTTAAATACTACAGTAGTTGTGTATTTAGAAGTCCAGACGCATGCTTCGCAAAATCAAGAAGAAATTCACTACAAGTGACCAAGATTTTATTGCCCTCTCAATTTCTTGGATATGGCAGCCAAAATGATCAAATATCTAGAGACTTTACTGTTTATTAAACAACTAATGCCAAACATAGTTAAAAAAGTGTTTTGGGATTTATTGAAATACTCTTGATGTTTTAAACAAATTTAAAAGGTGTTCATCTCTTCTGACTGCATATTTAAACCAAATAAGATATAGTAGTCTTGCTAATTCAGTAATATCACTGAAACGCAACAAACATCAATCATATTGATGAGGTGACCAAAACAAACCTTCCAACTCTGGATATCAAGAGGTTTTATGAAACTATACAGGGCGCTATAATAATACATCAAGTCACGGAGATGACTCAAAATATCGGGAGACTATTGGGGAGTTGGGACGTCAAGAATTTTTCATTTTCTATGGATGGAAACTTTACAATTAGTATTCCTGAAATGGTGCTGTCCTTCCTGGCTATTACTGTAGTCCCCAGTAAAAGGAAATGTCACGACAAATATGGTCCTGGGCCAAAATCGGTTCGGACCGATTTTGGTGTGACAGGAATATAAACCTAAACCTTCACAAACCGTAACCGTTTATAGTCACGGTAAATAAAGGTAAATCTAGGAACAAAGCAACTCCACCCACAATACATTTCCACTCACTGTATTACATTTAACCTTGCAAGATTTGATACAGGAAACACAAGAAAAATGATGAGATATTTTGACTACGTTGCAATCTTTGACAGTGTTTCCACATGAAAGACTAATTCACAAGTTTACTTTTTATGTGATTCTCCTACTTTAAAGTACTTATGAGGCCTAATTCTAAGGTGTGGTATTCAGGATAAAGTCAAAATACTTACAAGGCAGGTGCGAAAGGGAACAAGACTATTGCAGGCCTAGTGCCCACATAAATAAATAGTATAGGCCTAGGCCTACCAGAAATTTTTTATTAAAATATATAAAAACACAACCAATTTCAAACGTCTAATAAAGGCATAGGCCCTCCACCTTTTGCCTAGGCCTGTGCTTAGGCTTATGCCTAGCTAGGCATAGTAGTAGAGGCCTAACCAGGTAGGTAGGGCCTATGGGAATAATCCGGGCCTATAGGATAGGCCTATCCTACCTATATAGCTAGCCTTATTAGGCTTAGGCCTAGAGGCCTAGCTAGGCATATTAATAAGCCAAAGCACAGGCCTAGGCAAAAAAGTGGAGGGCCTATATACATTTATACCAGAGTACCTGAACTTACAAGGAGATTTACTATACTTAAATAATTCTAAAAGGTTTTAAAGATATAAACTTTAAAGATATTTTCAAGATCTTCCACGTGTTATTCATGATCTTCAAAACATTGAAATATCGCCCTCAACTTTTAATGTGGAGTAAACTTTTAATGGTCTTTTACTGTTACATCATCAGAACCCCCTCTCAGTTAAATAGATTTTAGAAAAAGACACATTTTAAATGATTACAAACAATAGGCCCTCAAAAAAAATACAAAAATGGCTGCATGTTTATATTTTTACCAGGCTCTGGTTATTAATAAGAACGAGCCTATGTACTGTCTATAGTTAAATAGCAAATAATTAAACGTTAATTAAAATTAAGCGTTACAGTACAGTAATTATTAATTAGATTTAGATTAATATTATTTGTTATATGAAAACAAAATGCTCACTTTCTGGACTCCATCATGTTTTAATTTTACATGTTTTAAGTGCATCCATGATAGTAAAATGACAAAAACAGAAAACGTAATGAAAGACTAGTCATAATTACATTACCATTTTAAATCTCAAGCACAATCAAGAATAACAAGAGTGGCTCAGATAAAAGTCTCCGTCTGGAATTGATGGTCTGGAAAAAGGCCGCCGTTTGTCGGTGATTTTGATGTTTCAATTGGCTTTAGAATAAGATTACACTTTTTATAAAGGGAATGATTGGTAGAAGTTACCATACCGCACATCATCGGATCATATGACCTTTACTCCATCACCCAACTCAACCATTTGAAAAATGACATGCTTGTTAATCACCATAGCAGCAATCTCTTGGGACCAAAATGTTAAAATTGTCTCAACAGGCATGTTTTTTTAGATCAACCTCTTGATTTCTCATCACCTTATTTCAGCTGGAATCCTCCTCCAAATGATTCCAACGTTTGGTAGTTATAAACAACTGTACAAACTGGAAATGATAAGAAGTTTGAAATCCAAAAGTTTTAAGTATGTATGTGTTTAAGATTCATACATCCCATCTTCTCATATCTGCTACGTTATTAATAATAATAATAATGTTCAATTTACTATAGCGCAAAATGCAGACGCCTCTAAGCGCTGAACAATCAACGGAAAAAAGAAGAGCAAAAACTATAGAAATTGCAATTTAAAAAGATGGGATTTCATGAGTTGTTTGAATGTGGTGAGTGATTCAGTATTCCTGATATAACATGGAATGACTTTGTTTAGTTCTTAACAGTTCGTGTATTGTAGGGGGTGTCTATAAAACTAAGATATCTTGGGTCTTACTTTTTCTTAGACAGTTCTTAGTTTTCTAGACACCCTATTTTAGGGGCCATCATGAGACAAACTTTTGCTTCTAATGAGAAGGTACCAGTTATTATTATTCACTGAATAAATATGGAATAAATAATTAATCCACTTTTACTTTTCAGATTATTGGCATGAAAGAAACTGTAAATTAACCAAACGCTCTAAAACCTACCAACACTCAGTGTGTGTTTACCTGTATGTTTGCCTTTATGCTTTCCTGAATAGTAACATTGTAGGTTTGATAATTTTCTAGTCGATTGATTATTATGAAAATTAACCTGTTATATCATTCAAAGGTTGTAGATATAATTATATTGCTGAATTTAATATTATGTTTTTAATAATTGATACTGTAATGTAATGGGATACAAAAAAACACCAATCATGATAAACAGGCAGAAATGCTATGTTTAGTAAGTAGGTGGCAAGTAATATTAATAATTGGTAGACGTGACGAAATAGAGAAATCTCCAAGAAATGTTAATTGTTTTGTAACTTGGCAATAGTGATGCAGTTTCCCTGAAATAATAAAACTATGAGTTGAATTGAATCTGTTAATAAATAATCTGTAGTAATTCATTGATAATAGTTTATGATGATGGGCTGTTAAATTGCAAAATCGCAGAGTGTGGACACCCACCTCTTTTTCTACCTTTTGATTAAAAAAAACATTTTACAAAAACCCCGACATCATTGCCTACTCTCTGGCTCTCTGTCTATCTGTCTGAGATAGAATGTCCATCCGTCCGTCCCTTTTGTTAGCCTGTTAGTTGGCCACTGTGTATGCTTTCATTAATCATTTTGCTGTGATCGATTCGATGCATGTAATGTCCCAACTAAATGTATTTTATTGGCAAAATGTTTAATTAAAACAATCATCTAAACCTCACTATCATTTAAATCATCAGTGGAGGCTGTAAATTGCGGAGTGCCTCAAGGGTCGGTTTTAGGACCACTACTATTTTTAATTTATGTAAATGATCTCTCTAGATCAAGTGACACTCTGAAAGTCATATCCTTTGCTGATGATACTACGATTTTGTTTTCTCATTCTGATATCAATGTCTTATATAACACCGTCAACACTGAACTAAATAAAATGACTGACTGGTTCATCTCAAATAAGCTTATTGTTAATGGACAGAAAACTAATTACATTTTATTTCGTACTCAACAAAGACAAATTGATTTCTCTAATCTTAATATTTACATTAACAATAATATTATTGAACGTAAACCCGAAGTTCTATTCCTCGGAGTTTATCTACATGAATACTTGAGATGGACCAGTCATCAAGCGTATGTATCTAAAAAGATATCTAAAGTAATTGGCATCCTTTGTAAATTAAGACACTTTTTTCCACAACATATCTTACTCTTGTTATATAACACCCTTATACAACCTCATCTTCTTTATTGCAACATTATTTGGGCAGCCGACCACCCATCAAATTTAGAAAAACTTAATAAACAAATTAAACGTGCTGCCCGTATTATTACTTTCTCTCACTATCTCGCTCCTTCCCAACCTTTACTTAAAAAACTCAATATTCTTAGTCTACATGATCTATTTACAACATAAATTGCTTCCTTTATTTTTCAATTCTTTAATACCAAACTCCCTGTTACAATGTCTAATCTATTAAGTCATCATACAAAATCACACAAGTACTATTTACGTATCGACAATAAATTTCAGCATCTTGATGTACCTCCTTTTAGACTGAAAATTTCCGAATATTTTGTTTCTGTTTCAGGACCGCGAATCTGGAATGATCTTGATGATAAACTAAAGCATTTTAAATCTCTTTATACTTTTCGTAAAAATTTTAAAAAATATCTTATTTCTTTATACTAATTTTAATATTATTATGATTGTAGTACACTGAAAGTATCTATTTTTATTTCATCGTTTTTTGTTTTTATTTATTATTTTATGTAGTAAATCGTATTAGTTTAAATGTATGTGTATTGTTTCTGGGGTCTTTCTCGAGACAAGAAACTTGTTTTCTTCTAGAGAAGACCCCAAATGATGGCTTATTACTATGTTTTCATTTATGTACACACCTATAATTATATTATACTGTATAATGCCATTGTTGAATAAATAAATGTTTTTTGAACTTTGAACTTGAACTATTAACATGGTATGAATCGGTACATATATTGCACTTCCTATCTTAAGCTCTGTCTACACTATCAAACTTTATGTGAAAAAAATGTGATGTGCCCAAATATGGTAGTGATATGCCCAAATATGGTAGTGATATGACACCATCCTGTCCATATATGGACAGTGGGCACATCACATTGTTTGTTGCATAAAGTTTGATGAAATAAATCAAAACTCCCCAGCGGCCACCATAGGAATTCCCAATCCTAAAGTTATTCCCAAGCTTCTTACACTTTGATGTTTATTTTTCTTTTAATAAAAATTGATTTATATCTAATAATCACAAGAAACTTTATCAATCACAAATTGTTTTATTTCAAAGCCTGTGTTAACACACAATCAAATGTAATCTGAGTAAGGTAGGTTTATAAGTACATTTAATGATCTAATAGGTACACCGGTCGATAGCGACGCATGCGGATCTCATCAATCATAAAACACGAATTTATTTGATTTTAAACATTATCAATTTACTCAATAATAAGTATAGACTGCATAACACCATTGAAAAGTGCCACTGTCGGACATATTCCAAAACAGCAACATGTCATAGTAAATCAATAGTGTAGGCCTATATAAATCGCCCAACAATCAGTACAATACAGTACAGTATATATAATATATATATATAATATATATATATATAATATATATATATAATATATATATATAATATATATATATAATATATATATTATAATTGGAATCTGCCGCAACACAGTATACATTGTGTTTATGAACACATTTTGTAATCTGAAATGGTAATTATAAAAACCATAGAGGTGAAATATATATATATTTTTATTTAATTATTTTTTAGCGAATCAAACAAATTGCTAAAATGACATAATTCAAAATTGTCGTAGTCCACACCGATGGTACTTATTGGATCCTTACGCTAAGCATAAATCAAGATATGTATAAATCATCAATAACCTGGAATCCGAGTATAGTAAGTAAACGATCAAAAAGCACCTTATAGTCGAGCTCGGCACCTACTCTAATAACTCTACGTATTTTTTCGCTAATAGTCTATACGCATGCTATAGCAAGTTATACTCATTTTTAGTGCATGTTCAACTGAACACATGTTATAAATGTATTTCCTGGGAAATTAACATTAGAAATCAAATACATTTCAATTCGTTATACTTTTGATCAAATATTCAAACTAGAATGTTAATTTGAATCGACGAAGACAAAGCTTATTTAATCATTTACAGTAAGGATTAATAGAGATAGAAAATAGAATAAAAAAAAGTGTACACAACATCAAACAAGAGTCTGCATATAAAGTAAATGATCAAATGAGCATCTCGTTGAATAAGTGGTGAACCAATACATTTGGCTAACCGTGCTTAACTGATGTATGTACATAATAAGTGGTGCACCAATACATTTGGCTAACTGTGCTTAACTGATGTATGTACATAATAAGCGGTGCACCAATACACTTGGCTAACCGTGCTTAACCGATGGATGTACATAATAAGCGGTGAACCAATACATTTGGCTAACTGTGCTCAACCGCTGTATGTACATAATAAGCGGTGCACCAATATATTTGGCTAACTGTGCTCAACTGATGTATGTACATAATAAGTGGTGCACCAATACATGTGGCTAACCGTGCTTAACTGATGTATGTACATAATAAGTGGTGCACCAATACATTTGGCTAACTGTGCTTAACTGATGTATGTACATAATAAGCGGTGCACCAATACATTTGGCTAACCGTGCTTAACTGATGTATGTACATAATAAGCGGTGAACCAATACATTTGGCTAACTGTGCTTAACTGATGTATGTACATAATAAGCGGTGAACCAATACATTTGGCTAACCATGCTCAACTGATGTATGTACATAATAAGTGGTGCACCAATACATTTGGCTAACCGTGCTTAACTGATGTATGTACATAATAAGCGGTGAACCAATACATTTAGCTAACCGTGCTTAACCGATGTATGTACATAATAAGCGGTGCACCAATACATTTAGCTAACCGTGCTTAACTGATGTATGTACATAATAAGCGGTGAACCAATACATTTGGCTAACCGTGCTTAACCGATATATGTACATAATAAGCGGTGCACCAATACATTTAGCTAACCGTGCTTAACTGATGTATGTACATAATAAGCGGTGAACCAATACATTTGGCTAACCATGCTTAACTGATGTATGTACATAATAAGCGGTGCACCAATACATTTAGCTAACCGTGCTTAACTGATGTATGTACATAATAAGCGGTGCACCAATACATTTGGCTAACCGTGCTTAACTGATGTATGTACATAATAAGCGGTGCACCAATACATTTAGCTAACCGTGCTCAACTGATGTATGTACATAATAAGTGGTGCACCAATACATTTAGCTAACCGTGCTCAACCGCTGTATGCACATAATAAGCGGTGAACCAATACATTTGGCTAACTGTGCTCAACTGATGTATGCACATAATAAGCGGTGCACCAATACATTTGGCTAACCGTGCTCAACCGCTGTATGTACATAATAAGCGGTGAACCAATACATTTGGCTAACCGTGCTCAACCGCTGTATGTACATAATAAGCGGTGCACCAATACATTTGGCTAACCGTGCTCAACCGCTGTATGTACATAATAAGCGGTGAACCAATACATTTGGCTAACCGTGCTCAACCGCTGTATGTACATAATAAGCGGTGCACCAATACATTTGGCTAACCGTGCTCAACTGATGTATGTACATAATAAGCGGTGCACCAATACATTTGGCTAACCGTGCTTAACTGATGTATGCACATAATAAGCGGTGCACCAATACATTTGGCTAACCGTGCTCAACCGCTGTATGTACATAATAAGCGGTGCACCAATACATTTGGCTAACCGTGCTTAACTGATGTATGTACATAATAAGCGGTGAACCAATACATTTGGCTAACCGTGCTCAACTGCTGTATGTACATAATAAGCGGTGCACCATTACATTTAGCTAACCGTGCTCAACTGATGTATGTACATAATAAGCGGTGCACCAATACATTTGGCTAACCGTGCTTAACTGATGTATGTACATAATAAGCGGTGAACCAATACATTTGGCTAACCGTGCTTAACTGATGTATGTACATAATATGCGGTGCACCAATACATTTGGCTAACCGTGCTTAACTGATGTATGTACATAATAAGCGGTGAACCAATACATTTGGCTAACCGTGCTCAACTGATGTATGTACATAATAAGCGGTGCACCAATACATTTGGCTAACCGTGCTTAACTGATGTATGTACATAATATTGCGGTGCACCAATACATTTGGCTAACCGTGCTTAACTGATGTATGCACATAATAAGCGGTGCACCAATACATTTGGCTAACCGTGCTCAACCGCTGTATGTACATAATAAGCGGTGCACCAATACATTTGGCTAACCGTGCTTAACTGATGTATGTATATAATAAGCGGTGAACCAATACATTTGGCTAACGGTGCTCAACCGCTGTATGTACATAATAAGCGGTGCACCAATACATTTAGCTAACCGTGCTCAACTGATGTATGTACATATTAAGCGTTGCACCAATACATTTGGCTAACCGTGCTTAACTGATGTATGTACATAATAAGCGGTGAACCAATACATTTGGCTAACCGTGCTTAACTGATGTATGTACATAATATGCGGTGCACCAATACATTTGGCTAACCGTGCTTAACTGATGTATGTACATAATAAGCGGTGCACCAATACATTTGGCTAACCGTGCTCAACTGATGTATGTACATAATAAGCGGTGCACCAATACATTTGGCTAACCCTGCTTAACTGATGTATGTACATAATAAGCGGTGAACCAATACATTTGGCTAACCGTGCTTAACTGATGTATGTACATAATATGCGGTGCACCAATACATTTGGCTAAACGTGCTTAACTGATGTATGTACATAATAAGCGGTGAACCAATACATTTGGCTAACCGTGCTCAACTGATGTATGTACATAATAAGCGGTGCACCAATACATTTGGCTAACCGTGCTTAACTGATGTATGTACATAATAAGCGGTGCACCAATACATTTGGCTAACCGTGCTTAACTGATGTATGTACATAATAAGCGGTGCACCAATACATTTGGCTAACTGTGCTTAACTGATGTATGTACATAATACATGTAGCAGTTAAAAACAAAGAGTGTATACAGGCCTACAAATGTGAACACATATTGTAAATATTACCTGACTAACATTCAAAAACCAAATTTGTTTTAACTGAAATATTTCAATTAAGACTGCTTAGCATCATCAAAAGCTCTGCAATCAAACACGCGCATGGTACACTTATTTAATAATTACAGCAAACATAATAACAACAAAAAATATATATTAAAAGGTAGTGTATAACGGTTGCAATCCGAGTTGGTTCTAAACTGCCTCGGTCCAAAGTCAAGTTTAGGGGCGACTTAAACGGCTACCATATAAACTATAGTAAAATATTGCACTCATTAACATTTTTATCACACATGTTATTTACAAGAAATATTCAATTGTTCTGTATGTAAGTGATGGACAATACAATAAATAACAATATAGCCACATAAATGCCTATATAGCTTCAATATACCGAGTATCACAAACATTACAATTAAGATATACAATTTATTTTAACGAGAGTGCAAAAAATAGTAGGTACATTAATTATAAGTAAGTGAAAACAATACAATAAATAACAATGATAGGTATTTGTAACAATCTATATTTATAAATTTAAATCAAGATATAATCATTAAACGATAACAAGACAGTAGGTTAAATAGGTGAATTATGTAGAATTGATTTGAATACAAACATCACAAAATATGATTTTAACATTGCTTCAAGCAATGTTAAAATCATATTAAACAAATATGTTAATAAAGTAAATATTTTTTTTTTTCAATATTTTTCTATTGTAATAAACATATTGACATTATAATTACAATCAAGAGCAACATTAATATATCAAATATTAGAGGTCTACACCATATAAATAAGTGATGTACAATTAATAAATAATAATATAGCCACATAATGCCTATATAGCTTCAAACACAAACATTACAATTAAGAAATACAATTTATTTTAACGAGAGTGCAAAAAATAGTAGGTACATTTAAATTATAAGTAAGTGAAAACAATACAATAAATAACAATGATAGGTATTTGTAACAATCTATATTTATAAATTTAAAATTAAAATCAAGATATAATCATTAAACGATAACAAGACAGTAGGTTAAACAGGTAAATTATGTAGAATTGATTTGAATACAAACATCACAAAATATGATTTTAACAATGCTTCAAGCGATGTTAAAATCATATTAAACAAATGTATTAATAAAGTAAATATTTTTTTTTTCAATATTTTCTATTATAATAAACATATTGACATTATAATTACAATCAAAAGCAACAGTAATATATTCTATATATACAGTGTAAAATAAATAAATTATTAAATATTATATTCTATATGTCAAATAATTAATCTATACATTTCTATATTTAAGAATTAGATAACATAACATTTAAGAGTGAAAATGAATACATGGAAATGGATTCATGTATAGTATAATCCTTCATCACATTGTAATAATATAAATATATATGAAATACATTAAATCTAATTATATGCATGGAACAACTGTGGTAATTAAAACAAATGTATTAATTATTAAAGTGCAATAATAAGAATAATCAAACATTTGTTAAACTTTGGAATGAGTGCATTGGCACTCAATCTATGAAAGTCAGTGCATCAAAACATCAAGATATTACACATGATATATCACAACAAATTTACAATAAAATACAGCAACAATACCAAACAGCCACAAGAATACATTTCCTGAAAAGTACAACTCAACCCTAAAAGTTATATGCGGGTTGAAATAGTACTTTTGGCTGACTTTAACAATAAACAGATTAAATGCAAGGAACAATGCAATTTTTAAACAGAATGCAGATAGAAAGTACAAGATACTATACAACTATAAATTTATAACCTCGATCCACTGACATTAAAGCCTTAACGGTTTGTTTTTTCGCTTGAACACGTATATATGATCGTGTACAGATACGGATTAACTGCCGAGTTGATCGGTAAAATGAAGGTTGCTGCCCAAACATATATTTCTGCAGGGATATTCCAATGTTTAGTTTCCGAGCAAATTCCCATTAAAATTATGGGAAACCAGCAACAAAAATCTGTACCAATTATAAACACTAGCTTCCATGCAATTCGCAACTGTTCTTCAAGGCTTTTCCTTCTATTAACAGTCGCTGATGATCTTTTCACAGAAAAAAATATTGTGAGATAACTAACGACCATGACCAAGAAACCGAAACCGTTAAATGCAATGAAGATAGCAGTGGCATACTCCCAGCCTGGTAAATGACTTCGAGTTAGCGGTAACGGAAGGCAGACACTCTGTTTACCATAGTAGTTCTGTCCAAAGTAAGGCAGGTCGATAAAGCTCAGTTTATTTGCAGCTACCGGTAAGAAACTGATAGCAGCAATAACAACCCAAGCAATGACGATGACTATTTTGCATGTTTTACGACTGAGACGTCTAGTGTTAAAAGGACTAACAATGTTTACAGCCCGGTCGACGCTCATAACCATCAACGTAAACACCGAGCATTCACTGGAAAGAGTAGAAATAGCACCTGCAAAACTGCAAGTGAAACTACTTTTCCAATATTCTAGAACTTCCGAGTATCTACCTCTATAGTGAATATCAGCCCCTGCAATAATTAGCAGATACATTGCCATAAGTAGATCAGAGATGGCAAGACTGGAGATCAGCATGGAATCAACAGTTTTCTCTTTATTGCAACACCTCGATATGAGAACAAGTGCATTGCCAATAATGGAGGAAACACCAATTACGAGCATCAACACCCGAAGCGATTTCCTTTTTAGTAAATCTTGGCATGATGCGAAAGCATCAGTGGGTTCACAGATCTCAATGTCACCAACAACACAACACAGATGGAAAAAATCTGAATAACTGAATGAAAAGAAATAGGATAGTTATATATTCATAATTGATAATTGTAAAGTGTAAATAGCTAATTGCTAATTTCAAAAAGTGTAAATAGCTAATTTCAAAAAGTGTAAATAGCTAATTTCTAATTTAAAAAAATGTAATATTAGCCGTTTTTTCTTGCCAGCATGTATTTATTATATGGAATTCTTTTTTTATATAGAATACAATTTTCCTTGTTTCAGCAGTACAGCTGGGTCAACATTTTCTATCATGACTCGTCTTTACAGACACATTCCATTATTGTTCCGGCCTTTTCACTGAGATTGAGAAGTTCACACGTATGAATTCTTCTGATAACTTTTTAACCACTTGTTACATTTGAAAACAAAAGTGAATCTGTAAAATTGGTATTAAATGGCATTTAAATACAAAATCAAAGAGGGACAACAGATCACACCACCCTACATACAGCCATTTGCATTCATAATGTCAAATAAATTTACTTACAACTCTGTTAAATTTACCAACTCTTTAAAAGTCTTTTCTTCATAATCTTTCAAGTTGTTGTATGTTAGGTTTCTGTAGGATAATAAATTCAGAATGATCATATTCATTTAATAATAACTTTAAATTCACATGTCATGAGGAAACTTTCTGAATGATTGAAATCAAAACAGTATTGGGTTTGGTTTACTAGCATTCCTGCTCCCAAAAGTCATCCATTCATAGAAGCACTGATGAAGAAAGTCTATCCATGGTGGCCATAGAATGGTCCTCAAACATACTTTGGCTTTAGTTGATAGAAGTTTGAAACATTTTATTAGAAATAGAGTATATGTAAGTTATAAACTTTGTGGCAATGACAATGTTTACAAAAAGCTGAATGTGCATTAGAGGCAAGAATACAAGCAGGTGTCTTACAATACAGATTATGAACTTACAGAATTAAAAGTGATGAAGCAAATGGAGAAAATGCACCATCCTCTATGTTAGTTATAGAGTTGTTCTGTAACTGTCTGTTAACAAATTAACAACAAAAATTATGATCCTAAATTTAGTTATTTCAGGACTGAAGATGATCAACTGCAATTGCCTTTATTGGTATTTACTGCTCTGTCACAGTACTATATTATTCAATGTAATCAACTAAAGTACATGTTTTAAAGATACAGTATACTGTCCCACTGTAAAAATGAATTTACTATTAATCTTTGTTAAATATGCCATTCTAATGTCACATAATAGTAATCATCAGTCATTGAAATTTTAAAATAAATAACAATTATTACTATCAACTATGATTAATGAATTAAGAGTATAACACAATACGTACAAAACATACTTACAATCTTTGCAAATTGTTCAATCCATGAAATATATCAGCTGGTAAATTACTAATTTGGTTATAAGCCAAATATCTGCAAAAACAAAAAATGAACAACATTTAAAAGTGAAGTTTGACTATTTTATATTTTACCCGGTTTCACTATTTTGTTATCTTTAGTTTATTTTAACATAATTTAATAAGCAAAAGTACATATAAGGGCACTATACTGTATTTCATTAGTGATACATATATCAATCATATTGATTGAATTATTAGTGTCTATGATTCATGCACCTTTCTGACCATTGATCATTCACTAGAGCACTGTTAATATGTCCATTAATACAACATCTGTATCATTTTTTATAAAGCCAACACATTAAAAATATTTCATTTATGTAAAAATAATGTTTCAAATTTATAGTTTTTGTTTAATAATAACACAATACGTACAAAACATACTTACAATATTTGCAAATTGTTCAATCTATCAAATATATCAGCTGGTAAATTTCGAATTTCATTACCATTCAACAATCTGAAAAAAAAAAAAAATTTACCACATTTAAAAGTGAAATTTGTCTATTTTATCACCCATGCTTTTACTAAATTTGTTTTCCTTCGTTTATTTTAACATACTTTTTAAGGCAAATTTGTATGATAATTTATGTATGATAATTTTGTTCAGTTCTTTTTGTTATTATATTAGGCCATCTGGAATGATTAATGTTTAAGTTAAATGCCTTCAGTTGATTATGTTGCTATAAACTATGATTAATGAATTGTGAGTAATAATAATGCAATAAGTACAAAACATACTTACAAGACTTGCAAATTGTTCAATCCATGAAATATATCAGCTGGTAAATTACTAATTTGGTTGTCATCCAAATATCTGCAAAAACAAAAATAAACAACATTTAAAAGTGAAGTTTGTCTACTTTATACTACCCATAGTTTCACTATTTTGTTTTCTTTAGTTTATTTTAACATAATTTTTTATCCAACTTTTGGAATTTATGTATGATTATTTTGTTCAGGGTAAACTTTGCAAGTTGAAACAGAATTCATATCTTATAAAAGAGAGCACTGTGAATATGTCGATTAAATACAACAATCTGTCTCATTTTGGTTAAAATCAACACATTAAATTTTTTATTTATGAAAATAATGTTGCAAATTAAATTTTTTTGTAATATGATTAATATTACTTAAATAGACGATTCACAATTATTTTGTAAATGTTACAATAAATTTCAATTCTTATTTTCAACTATGATTAATGAATTGTTAGTAATAATAATACAATATGTACAAAACATACTTACAATATTTGCAAATTGTTCAATCCATGAAATATATCAGCTGGTAAATTACTAATTTGGTTATTATACAAATATCTGCAAAAACAAAAATGAACAACATTTAAAAGTGAAGTTTGTCTACTTTATATTACCCATGGTTTCACTATTTTGTTTCTTTAGTTTATTTTAACATAATTTTGTATCCAACTTTTGGAATTTATGATCTTGTTTAGGGTAAACTTAACATTGCGAGTTGAAACAGAATTCATATCTTATAAAAGAGAGCACTGTGAATATGTCCATTAAATACAATAATTTGTTTCATTGTGGTTAAAATCAACACATCAAAAATATTTGATTTATATGAAAATAATGTTGAAAAATTAATGTTTTTGTTTAATTTGATTAACTTAAATTAATCATTTCACAATTATTTTACAAATGTTATAATAAATTCCAATTATTGCTATTCATCATCATTAAGTCACTTTTAAGTCTTAAAAGACTTCTTCAATCAGAGAGATTATTAGCCAAAGTGTACATAGACTTATTTATTTTATCTTTTTGCATCATTTTCTATAATTTTTATCCATGTGGTTCTAGGTTGTTCTCTTTTGTCATTGATTCAGATAGAGCTCCTTGTGCTGGGATATCAGAGTCTAGACAAAGAAGGTGTCCACACCATGTCAAGCGTCTTCTCTTTATAACTCTGTTCCATTTTTCTTCATTTGTGCTGTTATATAAATCTATATTTGTTATTATATTAGGCCATTTGGAATAATTAATGTTTAAGTTAAATGCCTTCAGTTGATTATGTTGCTATCAACTTTGATTAATGAATTGTGAGTAATAATAATGCAATATGTACAAAACATGCTTACAATCTTTGCAAATTGTTCAATCCATGAAATATATCAGCTGGTAAATTACTAATTTTATTGTCCCACAAATATCTGCAAAAATAAAAAATGAACAACATTTAAAAGTGAAGTTTGTCTACTTTATATGCTACCCATGGTTTCACTATTTTGTTTCTTTAGTTTATTTTAACATAATTTTGTATCCAACTTTTTAAATTTATGTTTGATCTTGTTTAGAAGTATATAAAAAGAAAGTTGAAGAATTAATGTTTTTATTTAACATGATTAACTTAAATTAATCATTTCACAATAATTTTACAAATGTTATAATAAATTGCAATTATTGCTATTCATCATCATCACGAACACTGAACGTCATGTGACATAGTGCACTTAAGACTTCTCCAATCAGAGAGATTATTAGCCAAAGTGTACATAGACTTATTTATTTTATCTTTTTGCATCATTTTCTATAATTTTTATCCATGTGGTTCTAGGTTGTTCTATTCTGTCATTGATTCAGATAGAGCTCCTTGTGCTAGGATATCAGAGTCTAGACAAAGAAAGTGTCCACACCATGTCAAGCGTCTTCTCTTTATAACTCTGTTCCATTTTTCTTCATTTGTGCTGTTATATAAATCTATATTTGTTATTATATTAGGCCATTTGGAATAATTAATGTTTAAGTTAAATGCCTTCAGTTGATTATGTTGCTATCAACTATGATTAATGAATTGTGAGTAATAATAATGCAATATGTACAAAACATACTTACAAGACTTGCAAATTGTTCAATCCATGAAATATATCAGCTGGTAAATTACTAATTTGGTTGTCCCACAAACCTCTGCAAAAAAAAAACATGAACCATATTCATTAAAAGTGAAATTTGCCCACTATTTATGCTACCAATTTGCATCATTTTCTATAATTTTTATCCATGTGGTTCTAGGTTGTTCTCTTCTGTCATTGATTCTGATAGAGCTCCTTGTGCTGGTATATCGTAGTCTAGACAAAGAAGGTGTCCACACCATGTCAAGCATCTTCTCTTTATAACTCTGTTCCATTTTTCCTCATTTGTGCTGTTATATAAATATATATTTGTTATTATATTAGGCCATTTGGAATAATTAATGTTTAAGTTAAATGCCTTCAGTTGATAATGTTGCTATCAACTTTGATTAATGAATTGTGAGTAATAATAATGCAATACAGTAGAACCTCCATTTTACGTACGGTACGGGACCGAAAGGCGTACGTAAAACAAAGGATTCGT
Source organism: Antedon mediterranea (assembly GCF_964355755.1). NCBI lineage: Eukaryota > Metazoa > Echinodermata > Crinoidea > Comatulida > Antedonidae > Antedon > Antedon mediterranea. The sequence goes on from NC_092676.1 coordinate 18,118,254, forward strand.
AAAATCAAGGTTGACCTTAAATTGACCCCAAATACGTAGAGATCGTAGCTATAAAGGCTACCCTGTTTGTCTACTTTACTGAACAGCATGCAGGTTGTCACTAGCTAGGCCTTGCCTAGACTATTCAGGCCAGGCTAGCAGGCCTAGCAAGATGTGAGGCCTAACTAGAAAAGTACAGTACTGTACAGTATATACAGGCTGTGAGATGTTTAAATAAAGTGTAAAATATCAATGTTCTTGTATTTTCTATCAATAAAAACAGTCGCTGCTTAAATGCACGTGCGTAGCTTGTCTCAAACACACAGCAGAATTCCACACACACAGCCACAGCTTTGTTGTTGTGCTTTGTTGTTGTGCTTTGTTGTTGTTAAATTGCGCCCTCAATGTAAGAAAATGATGACGTCATCGGTTATTTTAAGCGTACGTAAAATCAAGGGAACGTAAAATCAGGGTACGTAAAACACAGGTTCTACTGTATGTACAAAACATACTTACAATCCTTGCAAATTGTTCAATCCATGAAATATATCAGCTGGTAAATTACTAATTTGGTTGTCCGACAAATCTCTGCAAAAATAAAAAATGAACAACATTTAAAAGTGAAGTTTGACTACTTTATATGCTACCCATGGTTTCACTATTTTGTTTCTTTAGTTTATATCAACATAATTTTGTATCCAACTTTTAAAATTTATGTTTGATCTTGTTTAGAGAAAGTATATAAAAAGAAAGTTGAAAAATTAATGTTTTTATTTAACATGATTAACTTAAATTAATCATTTCACATAAATAAATTGCCTAAAACAGGTGCAAGTGGGGATCCCATTGACACACCGTCTATTTGATCATAAATATCACCATTGAATTTGAAATTGGTTTTTTCCGTAGCAAGTAAAAACAATTTGCGTAAATCGCTTTTGTTTAAGCTCATATTATAATTGACATCATTAGTGATATAGTCAACAGCAATGTCAATGCATTCAAACAGGGGGATGTTCGTGAACAAACTAACAACATCAAATGACACCATACATTTGTGTGTCAACATGTTGGATTTCCTTCACAAATGTGAATGAATCAGTCGCCACATATTGATTGATTGCACCTGTTTTAGCCAATTTATTTATGGGTCATCATGAACAAACATGGTTAAAGAACTTCTCACAAGCTTCGGTCATGTTTTACCGTCGTTATGTTGATGACATTTTTTGTTTATTCAATACAAAAGATGATGCAAATACTTTCTTTGACTATATTAACGATCAGCACCCCAACATAAAGTTCACAATTGAATGAGATTGACCATCGTCTTCCATTTTTAGATATAATTTTAAACAATAATGGTTCTTCTGTCATAACTTCGGTCTTCAGAAAGCCTACCTTCACGGGTCTCCTAACTAATATTAACAGTTTCAATTCCTTTTCTTACAAAATTGGGCTTGTTCGTACTTTGATTGACAGAGTTTACAAATTGAATCATTCCTGGTCTAGCTTTAAAAACAATGACATTTCAACTCTTAAAACCATTTTAAGTAAAAACTGTTTTCCACTCAGTATAATAGAGAGGTTTCGCAATCTTACGAATACGATAACGAAAACGGATACGTCACGCACACGTATTCGTTTTCGTAAGCCAGTAAAAAATCTGTTTCGCATGACAACGAAATATTGAGGGCGCCGTCTAAACCATGAAAAAAAATTGATTATGTTGCTATTATTATCTATGATTAATAATTGTGAGTAATAATAATGCAATAAGTACAAAACATACTTACAACACTAGCAAATTGTTTAATCCATGAAATATATCAGCTGGTAAATTACTAATTTGGTTGTCCGACAAACCTCTGCAAAAATAAAAAATGAACAACATTTAAAAGTGAAGTTTGTCTACTTTATATGCTACCCATAGTTTCACTATTTTGTTTCTTTAGTTTATTTTAACATAATTTTGTATCCAACTTTTTAAATTTATGTTTGATCTTGTTTAGAGAAAGTATATAAAAAGAAAGTTGAAGAATTAATGTTTTTATTTAACATGATTAACTTAAATTAATCATTTCACAAAAATTTTACAAATGTTATAATAAATTCCAATTATTGCTATTCATCATCATCACGAACACTGAACGTCATGTGACATAGTGCACTTAAGACTTCTTCAATCAGAGAGATTATTGGCCAAAGTGTACATAGACTTATTTGTTCTAAAATTTTTATCCATGTGGTTTTAGGTCGTGTCTTGACTTTTCTCATTGATTCAGATAGAGTTCATTGCGCTGGGATATCGTAGTCTAGATGAAGAAAGTGTCCACACCATGTCAAGCGTCTTCTCTTTATAACTCTGTTCCATTTTTCCTCATTTGTGCTGTTATATAAATCTATATTTGTTATTTGGTTGTCCCACAAAAAAAAACATGAACCATATTTAAAAGTGAAATTTGCCCACTATATACACTACCAATGGTTTTGTCTACTTTATATATTACCCATGGTTTCACTATTTTGTTTTCTTTAGTATATTTTAACATAGTTTTTAAGCCAATCTTTTATGATAATTTATGTATGATTATTTTATTCAGGGAAACTTATAACATTACAAATTGAAAAATAATTCATCATATCTTACAAAAGAGAGCACTATGAATATCTTGTTATAATTTGAGTAAGAGAAAAGGGGTTTGTTATAAATTTTATATTAAATTACAATTATTAATGAATATAGAGTAATAGTAAGTATCTATATATAAATTTACGTAAGGGCAAAATTCGGTAAATCGCGCCTTACTTCTAGAATTTTCACTCGATGGTATGTAAAGTTGGTTCGTACTTTCGGTACTTATTTTAACCGCCTGATGTAACCCTGTTTACTAATTAAATTGAGTTAGATAATTAGTTATTGACGATTAAAACGAATTTAGGTTCAAAGATTTTTTTCCGATCGTGGTATACACTGTCTAATGGATGTCCATCTTGAAAAATACCCGCCAAAAAAATGCGAGGAGGCTTCGCATTTTTCTATCTCCTCCTACGATAATTGTTTTTAATAGCTGAAAACCGGTTGAACAGCTAGAGTACACCATCATAATGTTGAAGACAGGCCGATTTTCTTTAAAAAATACTATTTTGATAGATTTAATATACGATTATACAAATGTATTGATTTGCGATGAATGGAACATCCCAATCTCTCAGTCTGCCAGAGTTGGTTTAACACAAGTACTGTAGGTAAATTTATGAGCCCTTGGTTTAACACATACGGTAGGTAAATATATGGGCCCTTTGAGAATAAACTTGCAATACTTTGACAATACTGTAAATACCTATTAACTATTTTTCATTTGAATCGAACATTTCTTACTGTGAATGTTTGTACTGTTAGATGTAATATAAAAATATATACAAATAAACTTTATTACTGAGACTGTGGATAGGCTCTACTGTTAGATATACAAATAAACTTTATACTGACAGTTCCTTCTCAACGTTTGTATTAATTAATAATTACCAAAAATATAAACGTCGTAGTGGTGTATCGTGACATGTACTTTAATATTTCAATCGATTATGACAGTGACAATTTTAACAAAGTATTAAATCGCAAATGTTTTAGGCCTACTGTATTTAGAGGTATATTATTTATAGGCCTATAAAACATGAACAAAATATTTCGTTACTCAGTGGATAAAGAATATATTTAAAAATTGTTCCTCTTTGTACCTATCCGCTTTCTCATCCCTCAACCCTAATGTTACATAGCGAGGAGGCTTCGCATTTTCCTATCTCCTCCTACGATAATTGTTTTTAATAGCTGAAAACCGGTTGAACAGCTAGAGTACACCATCATAATGTTGAAGACAGGCCGATTTTCTTTAAAAAAATACTATTTTGATAGATTGCTAGAGTACACCATCATAATGTTGAAGACAGGCCGATTTTCTTTAAAAAATACTATTTTGATAGATTTAATATACGATTATACAAATGTATTGATTTGCGATGAATGGAACATCCAGTAGTTTGGTTTAACACAAGTACTGTAGGTAAATTTATGAGCCCTTGGTTTAACACATACGGTAGGTAAATATATGGGCCCTTTGAGAATAAACTTGCAATAGGTTCCGAAAATGTTAAAAACCAATTTCTATTATTTGAATCGGTAAACAGTTTCCATTTATTATACATTGATAATGAAACATGAAATATTCCTATTTATGTCCCTCGAGGTTCATTTCTTACTGTGAATGTTCGTACTGTTAGATGTAATATAAAAATATATACAAATAAACTTTATTACTGAGACTGTGGATAGGCTCTACTGTTAGATATACAAATAAACTTTATACTGACAGTTCCTTCTCAACGTTTGTATTAATTAATAATTACCAAAAATATAAACGTCGTAGTGGTGTATCGTGACATGTACTTTAATATTTCAATCGATTATGACAGTGACAATTTTAACAAAGTATTAAATCGCAAATGTTTTAGGCCTACTGTATTTAGAGGTATATTATTTATAGGCCTATAAAACATGAACAAAATATTTCGTTACTCAGTGGATAAAGAATATATTTAAAAATTGTTCCTCTTTGTACCTATCCGCTTTCCCATCCCTCAACCCTAATGTTACATAGCGAGGAGGCTTCGCATTTTCCTATCTCCTCCTACGATAATTGTTTTTAATAGCTGAAAACCGGTTGAACAGCTAGAGTACACCATCATAATGTTGAAGACAGGCCGATTTTCTTTAAAAAAATACTATTTTGATAGATTGCTAGAGTACACCATCATAATGTTGAAGACAGGCCGATTTTCTTTAAAAAATACTATTTTGATAGATTTAATATACGATTATACAAATGTATTGATTTGCGATGAATGGAACATCCAGTAGTTTGGTTTAACACAAGTACTGTAGGTAAATTTATGAGCCCTTGGTTTAACACATACGGTAGGTAAATATATGGGCCCTTTGAGAATAAACTTGCAATAGGTTCGGAAAATGTTAAAAACCAATTTCTATTATTTGAATCGGTAAACAGTTTCCATTTATTATACATTGATAATGAAACATGAAATATTCCTATTTATGTCCCTCGAGGTTCATTACAATTTATATTTAGTAGTCCCACGGACTTCATCTTAGCCACTCCCCCGAGTGCTAAGGCCAAATTTATGATACCCTACTTTCTATGTAGTTACAGTTAGTTCTTGACGATAATAATAATACAACGAATTTAGGTTACACCCTTCGGCCGCGAAAACGTTTCTGTACAAATATGATACCGATTGGCTTTATTTCATTCAACAGCGACCATAATCTCGGCAATTACAGGATAGATAAACTATTTTATTATTGATGTGCTTATAAATTAAGACTCATGTAAACAGCTTGATTACATCATTTTACAGACAAACGAAACTTTTTTAAACCTACTGTTTCAATAACTGAGTATAATACTGTATACGTTTTCATAAGTGCATATACATTTTCGTGTTTTCATTGACGAGATTGTAATAGTAACTTCAGTAACTATTACAGTACTTATTTATTATACGACACAAGACAATTGTATCTGACAGGTACGTACATTATTCTAAAAAATAAGTCTAGATAGATCCCTTAGGCGTCATAAATCACAGGCCAACAAATCAGTACTCATGACAGAAATTCGACCCAGTTTGGTTCACACAAATGTTTACAGGAAGTTCAACACCACAACCGATGATTTGCCCTAAATATTTAGGTAGACTACAGTTTAATTTTTCACTGAATAGGAGCTTGAATTTCCGATTTCCATTTCGCAGAATGTCTAGGTCTATTTATTTAGTTTGGTTCTTATAATATATAAATACAATCAACTTTATTACTGCGGTTCCATCACCACCACCACGTGCTGCCGCCCAATTCCCGTACATACATTTCCATTTCTCCCTAATTTCTTTAATCCACATAAATTAATTGTCCTTTATGGAATCCAGTATTGGTTTTGTTGTCTCTATTTCTGAATACCCCAATTAGGGGGACACTTCCGTTTTTGTTTAGTGTCCCAAAAAAGTCCCCGTCCGTGGATTCTACTGTATTCGAGAACCATCTGTGAGCACCCCTAGATGGTACGCGAGCGAAGCGAGCGTGCCATCTAGTTATTACAAGTATAAGTAATAATACAATAAGTTCAAAACATACTTACAATGATTGAACATTTATCAATTCATGAAATATATTTGTTGGTAAATTACTAATTTGGTTGTTATTCAACCATCTGCAAAAATAAAATGACCAACATTTAAAATTTAAATTTCTCTACTTTATGTTAGACATGGTTTCACTAGTTTTCTTTATTTTATCTTCAAATAAGAAACATTTTTATAACTTTTTATAACAGAATTCATATCTTAAAAAAGAGAACACTGAAAATTTGTTTCATTTTTGCTAAAACCAATGCCTTAAATATATTTTATTTACATGAAAAGAATGTTGCAAAATTTTCTTTAATCATTTCACAATTAATTAATTAATAAATTATTTTGCAACTATTTCCGTATTAATGAAATTAGAGTAATAATAACTATTATAAGTATAAAACACACAAATACAACGTTTGCATCAAATACATCAGCTGGGAATTTCCATGAGAAATGGACAAAAATGTACATGACCTGAAAATTTAATTCTCAAAATATCATGTTACTAGCAGTAACCCGTGTTCCGCACGGTCTTTTTCTGCCTTATTAATATGTTGTTATATACTTTGCATGGACAAGTATAATAACAACGCACTTTGATAAAAGTACTTTGACAAATTATTAAAATGAAAGCAAATTGTATCACGAATAAAATTCGGAACTAACTGTATTTACGGCCATTGGTTTGTTATACACTATCCCTTCACTTTAAAATATATGTAGTTGTGCTGTGTAAATTAGATGATGCACGCAAACACACAACGAACGTATAAAAATGCCAAACTATATTATTATAGGTTTTTTTCGCGTTGTATTAATTATTTGATACGTAGAGATAAAAAAAAGTGGACAAAAATCGAATGAAAAACACATTGCTGCAGAAACACGAATTGTTAAGTTTATTCATTTACATTTTATTTTTATTTCACTGGTTTTGATATTTTGCAATTTTTTTGAATGGCAGATTTGTTACGTACTTGCTACTTTTGTAATTAAATTGGGGACCCCTCATGAGACGTCACAAAATCAACATGAATATTCCTTAATCATGTCCATAAGCTGTGACGTTAGAAATGATCAGCTAACTACAATTCGCTAATACAAAGGTTTTCTGTCGAGCCGTCTGTGTAGTCGAGTGGATTAGACTATGGACTTTACATGTCGATGTATGGGGTTCGAATCCTATGAGCAAGTTCTTTTTAATTTATAGTGAGAGAGATTACTTCCGTACGAAAAAAAAAAAATCGCTTCCCAGCCCCTGACAAATTGTTTTTTTTGTTAAACAAACAAATTGTCAACAATACAATTTGAAACTATTTACGGCCTGCCGCCATTGATTTTGTTATACACGGAGTATTCCTTTACTTTGAAATATCTGTAAGCTACAAAATGAAATACTGGATTTGGGGTGCGCCTCAGAAAGTGACAACGTGCATGAGCGGAACAGACTTGAACGTCCATATCAAGCACGTTTTGTTACATCCAGTGATTTGTAATAGCCGAAGGCTGGATGGCAATCTATAGTGTTATCGCAGTTCAGGAATTGATTCTCCATGGAGAGGGAACCAACAAGATGGCGGCTGCAATCGACCAATCAGATATGTCCTACGCAGTACGCCTGTGTTGAGCCTATCTGCGTGAGAACGATACGCAACGCAGCGCGTTAAGCATATAAACGCGAACGCATTCTATATGATCCTCGTCAAAGGCGAAAATTAGGAGTTTATTGACGGTTTTATGATTTTTATTACAAATACAAACAAATACTTTGCGACTAATTTGAGACCACAATTATCACTTTTTGACCAGTGGTTGATGAGATATTCATATGGCCAATTTCTTGACCAGTGGTCAGAAAAGGGTTTCTGTTCACTTTTGGCAAAAATTACCCATTAGAGTGACTAGAAATATGGGTCTTCTGAGTAGTTTGGCACAAAAATATTCCAATACACCCAGTAGTTATCAAGTCCTGACTTTGACCATATTGACCTTTTTGCCCATGTACTGACCAAGCATCTTAATTTTTTTTCGGCCAACAGCAAAAAATTGATTTGTATAGATATAAGGAAGCAAAAAAACATTGTTAACATAGTTTGCTAGAGGGTGCTCAACTAAGTTATTACTTTATTGTTTTAAAAACAAAGAGGCAATTAATAACTTTATTTGTTGGCAGAAAGAGGCCAACAACACTGTATTGCATTGTCAACTGGTATGTGATAGCTTATTACTTTGGTCTTGAAAACAAAGAGGCAATCAATAACTTTTCAAAACTGGATTTGAGAGAAGTAATCTTCTTAAAATAAAAAATATTGACAAGTTGTTTCATGAATTGAAATATACACGGATACAAGGAAACTTTATTCATCCCAACTTGGGAAATTGTGTTGCTGTCTTATTACAATGCCGTAAAGAAAAGAGAAATGATAGGCATAAAACATAAGTGTGATAATAATAATAATAACAAAAATAGTGTATTCTAAATAAATAAATAGAAAACATACAGGGCTATTATTAGGATATATATATACCATCTGAGGAAATTCTTATAGTGTTGAAATGTTGACACATTTGTTGAAAATTAAAATGTTCATAATAATCTCAGTTGACAGTTCAACATTTTACTTTTAATACATTGTTTACATTAATAATTAAAGTGAGAGGTGGAGGTGAATCACCTGGATTACATTTGATGTAAACTTTAAACATTAGAAAATATATTTAAACTGAGTGAAAACATTCTGTCCTTTTAAGATGTATTGTCCCAAACAATAATTTAGGAAGATTAATAAAATCAGATTTTGAATACTGTAAAGCCCAAAATGTTTGCGATTTTGTTTCGCGACCTTTTATTTTCGCCACAGTTTCTTGTGTAATTTGTTAAACCAAATTGGCGAATGTAATTTGCCTCAGCGATGAACATCAAACAACGTTTGAATAGCTAAGAGTAAAATTACAGAATACGCAATTGTAATCATTACATAATTGTAATTATTTTAGCAGTCAATCTTCCCACGGCGCCACGCGTGTCGATTGCTGTGAGGAGGAATTTTATCATTGTTTTGAGCGAGGCAGCGCAGGCCTAGCTAGCATTTTCGATTTATTTTAATGTTTTAATTACACCTGAACAAACAATATACTGTAAATGATTGGGGTTTGTAAATGTAACTAGGCCTATTTTATTTTCATTTTTCCTATATTTAGGCTAGAGCTGGCCTGATCGACTGTAGGCCTAAACAACATCGTAGGGAATTTCGCGATTTTCTTGCGCCTTTTATTTTCGCGATCGTTGTTCAATCGCGAAAATAAAGGGTGCGCGAACATTTTGGGCTATACAGTAGTCCATTTTGTAGCTTTAATAAAGTTAATCACTTTTGTAGAAAATAAATACAAAATAAACAGTTAAATTTAACCAAAAACCAATTGGCTGGTAGCCAATTTGACTATTTTTTGCTTTAAATTTTAGTTTTTTAAGGTAAATATATATTTTGTTTCAATCCAAATTTTGGTAAAAGTGAGTTAATATTTTGTAACATTAAAATTGGATATTCAACAAAAAATGTAAAACAATTATTTTTTCAGGGGGACAACATATCTTTAGAGAACAAAAAATTATTCTGTAATCACACATAGGTAAATTGTGAACTTACATCCCTTGGAGACTTGATAAATTATTAGCCTTAAAGATATTTAAAACCCTCTCATCATACTCTTGCAGCCACCTATGAAATAATAAAATTACAAGACTTGCAACAATTTGTAAAACCATAAATAAATCTTTTATTGTCTTGAATGATCTTGCTGATTTTATGGTGACACAAAAAATCAGTTCCATCATTACATGCACAATTTAGTTTTTGGTATAATACATGCAAGAACAATCGACAACTATCTTTGGGCATCTTAATTAACTACTTTTGGGAAAGTTGAAAGTTGATTCTGTTTCACATACTATTTCCAACGATGATGAAATATGAGAGGAATAAAAGACAGTAAAAACTACCCTGTATAAAGTGTTCTCTGTAAATTCATTTATTCACCTTATTTATTTATTACACATACATAAGTCAGACTTTAGTGAGAAATGCACTTAAAATGGTTTATTTTATTCCTTTCAGCAAAAACCACAGAAACAAACAATCAAACAACACAAAAGAAGCGGAGTGCTGAGGAGGGTCAAAAGCTGTACATCATACATTTCTAAAAATGTTTTAAACGTATACATCATACCCTAACAAATAATTCAAAAATTTTATCATTTAAAGTTGAAGAAAGTCAGGTCTGGGGTCCATTCTATTGTCGCCACAGATTGACTTCTTCATCAGTACTTCTATGAATGAATGATTCAGGGCTGCAAATTAAGGGGTATTTGGTCGCATTTGCGACCTAATTTTTCTGTTTGCGACTATTGAAACAGAATAGGTCGCGCATAGCGCGACAAGATCGTCTGCTTGTGCGAGTTGTTTCAAACAAATTGAAGTCGGGTGTGTTTTCCCTATTTCAAACACTGTGTAATTTAATCTCTCTACTACGGAAAGCTCAGGAGTTTCAACTAGTCACCGCCGCCGCAAAGGATTCAGGTTCATTCAAGCGTACAAAGCCCCTAAACATTTTACACTCGTTGAGATTGGAAGTTCGTCCATTTATTGCATGCTGCCTTACCCAATCACACAAAAGGACAACAAACACATAGCACAGTGTGACGCGCGGACGACACAAACCTCGTGGAAAATCACCTCCGTTTTAAAGAAGGAATATAAAATCAATTGTACCGCCGTACACAGAAGTTAGCCAGGGCGGGCGCGGTAGATACAAAGGATTGTCGCCGCGCAGTCATCAGCATTTTTTAGGCAGTATAAATGGTTATATCATGATTAATAAATAATGTAATTAATGATATATATAATAATATCTATTAATTATATAGATTAAACAGCAGTATTGTTTATCAGTAGATTAAATATTTTATTCCAGATTCTGATTATCGAAAATTATATATCAGAGAAAATACCACAACTTTTCCTACGAAGTAGCTTCGTAGATAAACAGGCTACGTTGTTGGCTTTGTAGGTTACATTGTTTGGCTTCGTTAGTAACCTCAATAAACAACCTCACGATGTTCTTAGTAAGTAACAAGGTGTGAAAATTATTATTTAATGTGTTATTTTTGACTGGCGGAGGAGGACCAATTTGTACATTACTAAGAAATATATAATATCATAGTTTTTATTCGTAAATGTTTCATTCGTGTGTGTTTTTTTACTCTCAACGGCGAATATAAATTTCCCACAATGTAAACGTAGAGACACGATCCAACACAATGAACTATGCCAACTAATAAAAATAATATAGCGAACGTCCAGTCGATCCAGAAAGATGCAAACAAAAAGATCGTAAACAATTCATTCTAAATATAGTATCAGAACGTTCAATTGGTCGCTCAAAAAGACTGCCGACAGAAGACCGTAATTAATACAGACCTAGTTTTTTGGTCACATGTCATGAAACGCGATACTCTGTTTTACCACCGCAAACCTCTCGCATGTTTTTTTTTACTCGGTACGAGGGGGATGGCTACAAAACAGTGTACCTGAATTTTGCGTCACATGAAACGTAATACAGCTCTAACCTAACAGTTTTTCCCCTCCAAATTCTGGTCGGGTATTTTGTCGTAATAATAATTTACAAAGGCCTATGTTAAATCTTAACATGGAATATATATTTATTTTGCATATATTTTGTTGGTGTCCTAGCCAAGGTGTTGTTGTTTTTATAATTCGCTAAACCAAGGTAGGATTGAATCATGTAGGCCGCCGAAACTCTCTCTGCGTGAGCTGAGGGCCTCGGGCCCGATTTCGTCTCGTCGGCGGATGTCCTGCCAAATTAGGACAACCGATGTGTAGGGCGGCTACAAAATTAACGTCTAGGATTTTAATTAGCCAACAATACATATTTGTTTCCATTGTTTATGCTCCTAACTAAAGGCGATGACATTGGTGTTTACTTTTACAAATTACTAACCCTACGAACCACCCTACGATCGACGCGTAGATATTATCATAAAATCGTAGGCATGGCAACGAACAATACTTTGGAAATTACAGGATATGTTTAGCGAACAATGACCTACGATCTATTTACGCGTAGGCTACGAAAGGTTACGCGTATATACAAAGCAGTAATTTCTTTCGGTACCGTAAAAATAATAGATCTTGCAGGCCCGTAGCCAGGGGGGGTTTTTATGGTTCGGGCGAACCCCCCCTTTACAGCGAAACCCCCTTAACCGACTGCGAACCCCCATCCCCGACATGCCCAATACCTCACCCTCATCTCCAAAAATCCTCCAAATACGTGCCCCACAGTACAAAAAGTTGTTTGTAAATTGAAAAATTCGTAAACTTGTTCGTGAACCTTCTTCTCTGTATGAGCGTCAACTAGCGATACGTGTCTGTAAATTTCTAAAAGCAGCAAATGAATTGCCGATTTTAACCTGAAAAATAAATGTTTGGTCCCTGCATGTAACATGATATTGACGCGTCTCATAGCGAACTGGGGCACGAACGATTCGTACTAAGGACACCGCCAGATCACTGGCAGTCAGGCAGCATGCATAAAGTATATAGCCTTCCGACGTACATCAGTATTTATGTGTGACTATGAAGTATAATGTATCATAGAGGATTATAGTGAATATTAATATTTTACACTATAATATCTATGGTATCAAGTACTGTAGTTCACATTATGGCATCCGATTATTTTTTTCTAGACCACCAGCCGATACGTACTAAAATGTATCAATATCACCTATTTAAATATTTATATTCCTCAACAAATTGCTGTAAATAAATATTATAGATAGAGCTAGCAAATAGCATTTGCCTTCAACCAGTGTGCTTTTTTCAGGGCTGCTCCTAGATGTACGTTCGCATTGAACTTGAACGCAAAACAAAATACGAAGTAAATGATCAAACAATCGGCGGTTCCGCACAGAGCATGCGCATCTAACATACGGCAACAAATAGTTATTGTCCTTTAAATTATCGACGTGTTTGAGAAGGAGGAAAAAAGTACGATCTTTTTGCTCATTGGTAGCATGCTGCACGAGAGTGTCTTTTCCGGCCATCTAGGGGTGTCATTTAACAAAATTCGCTTCGCATCAGGGCCCACCCCCAGGGGGGGGGGGGGGGGGTTGACCCAAATATTTAGTGTCCGAACCCCCCCTTGACAGATCCTGGCTACGGCCCTGTCTTGCGTGAATATAAGTGGCGCATCAGGACCAGTGCCTAAATGTGCATAACCCAAATTAATTGAATTCTTCAGTGCTGAATTTTTATGTGCTCAGAAATCGATTGAAACAACCTATAATTACTCAAAAATCTCCCCCCCCCCCAAAGCGGGGCCATTGGCGGCCCCCTGACCCCCATCATGGATGGGGTTTGAGGGAAGGGGGTTAGTTGTCGATGAAAAGGTGCTACTAAAATAATTGGTGGTGCTACCAAAAATTTTTATGAGCCATCATACAAATTTGATAGTGCTACCAAGTAAAAAAGTTAATTTGCAGCCCTGTGATTAGTTGGGAACATGAACGCTAGTTGATCATACCCAATACCATTTTAATTGTGCGATCAATCGGGAAAAAAACCTCACAATAAATGGTTGGTGATTGTTGGTCATTTCAATTCAAGTACGTATTATTCTCTAATTCTTTAGTTTGTATTTACTTTGGAAACATAACTACTGAATTCTTTATAAATCTATATTATATTATTTGAGAAATTGCAGGAAAGAAACTTTGTTTGTTGGTGAGTTTGCAATACTGAAGGAAACTAGCAGTAAGAAGACATTGAACATCTTAGGTAGAATAGCCAAGCTGATTGTGAAATTAATGTATATTATAGACATCAAAAGTGTAAAAAAGAACCCTGAGTTGAATACAACCATCAGGCTTTCAACTCATGAACATTTTCAATAAAACTATAAAACATTCAAAACACATTATATTCTTAACTAAATTTTGATTAATTCATTAATCTGTCACTTAAATGTTGAATCGATGTGCATCATTGATGAGGCTATTGTATTGCAGAAAAGTTTCTCATTTAAAAAAAAACGGTTATAGATGTCACACTCGCTACAAGTTGGTTTTCATTCACGCATCATTTATCATTGATATGGCTGTTGCAAAGTACTAGACATCTATTAGAGGCTAAAATACTTTGAACTGTGTTCTGTTTCTATAAACCTGTTGTAAAGTACTAGACATCTATTAGAGGCTAAAATACTTTGAACTGTGTTCTGTTTCTATAAACCTGTTGTAAAGTACTAGACATCTATTAGAGGCCTAAATACTTTGAACTGTGTTCTGTTTCTATAAACCTGTTGTAAAGTACTAGACATCTATTAGAGGCTAAAATACTTTGATCTGTGTTCTGTTTCTATAAACCTGTTGTAAAGTACTAGACATCTATTAGAGGCCTAAATACTTTGAACTGTGTTCTGTTTCTATAAACCTGTTGTAAAGTACTAGACATCTATTAGAGGCTAAAATACTTTGATCTGTGTTCTGTTTCTATAAACCTGTTGTAAAGTACTAGACATCTATTAGAGGCCTAAATACTTTGAACTGTGTTCTGTTTCTATAAACCTGTTGTAAAGTACTAGACATCTATTAGAGGCTAAAATACTTTGATCTGTGTTCTGTTTCTATAAACCTGTTGTAAAGTACTAGACATCTATTAGAGGCCTAAATACTTTAAACTGTGTTCTGTTTCTATAAACCTGTTGCAAAGTACTAGACATCTATTAGAGGCCTAAATACTTTGAACTGTGTTCTGTTTCAACAAACCTGTTGCAAAGTACTAGACATCTATTAGAGGCCTAAATACTTTGAACTGTGTTCTGTTTCTATAAACCTGTTGTAAAGTACTAGACATCTATTAGAGGCCTAAATACTTTGAACTGTGTTCTGTTTCTATACACCTGTTGTAAAGTACTAGACATCTATTTGAGGCCTAAATACTTTGAACTGTGTTCTGTTTCTATAAACCTGTTGTAAAGTACTAGACACCTATTAGAGGCCTAAATACTTTGAACTGTGTTCTGTTTCTATAAACCTGTTGTAAAGTACTAGACACCTATTAGAGGCCTAAATACTTTGAACTGTGTTCTGTTTCTATAAACCTGTTGTAAAGTACTAGACATCTATTAGAGGCTAAAATACTTTGATCTGTGTTCTGTTTCTATAAACCTGTTGTAAAGTACTAGACATCTATTAAAGGCTAACATACTTTGAACTGTGTTCTGTTTCTATAAACCTGTTGTAAAGTACTAGACATCTATTAGAGGCTAAAATACTTTGATCTGTGTTCTGTTTCTATAAACCTGTTGCAAAGTACTAGACATCTATTATAGGCCTAAATACTTTGAACTGTGTTCTGTTTCTATAAACCTGTTGTAAAGTACTAGACATATATTAGAGGCCTAAATACGTTGAACTGTGTTCTGTTTCTATAAACCTGTTGTAAAGTACTAGACATATATTAGAGGTCTAAATACTTTAAACTGTGTTATGTATCTATCATGAGGTGTTCCTTCCCTTTACCAATTTTGCTGATTTCTGACCATCATTTTAGGGATTAAGGTCTAGGACTGTTAATTGCATTTTAATTGGATTACGATAATAGCTTGTTTAGATTAGGAAGTTTATTGCTTAAGCAAGGTCAGCTAGTGCTCTCTGCCAAGTAAGCTGGAACTACTTTCTAAATTCATTAGCTCTGGTGTTATGTTTGTATTATAGGATTTCTTTTTCTACGATAATAATATGTGCTTTATTATATTTAAAGATGTACAGTATTGTCACCCAAAAACATGAACAATGAATATTTTATTTATTTTTTAAATACGCAATTTTGCAGATGCAAAAAATGTTTTCTCTTTAATAAAAAGGTAAATTCAATCAAAAACCATTGACTTTCAGTCAATTTGATTATTTTTTTCTATAAATTGTTTTTTTTTTATCCAATTTTTGGTCAAAGTAAATATCTTATGGGACTACATATACCTCCTCCTTGGCAGAGATAAAATATTGTCTTGAAAAAGTGAATAAAATATTGAATATGTTATTGTCATTTATAGGTATTTCAACTCCTAATTAAAACATTTTTCTACCAATTGCAATTTTCTACCCAATTGGGAAACATTGTACTATCCATTTTAGCTTTCATGCTAGTCAAATCCGGGGCGTTTCGGCCTATAGACGATTCGTCCCGAGACGATTCGTCCCGAGACGATTCGTCCCGAGACGTTTCGGCCCGAGACGTTTCGGCCCACTTTTTTTATGTCGAAACGTCAAACTTTTATAATTTTAAGCAGAACAAAATTGTATGTATAAAATTTTATTGCCGATGACAAAACTGAGTTTTATATTGTTTATATCCAGACGTAATTAAAATTATAAATTTAATTGCCACCGAGCGAAATTGTAGTGTAGACCCTAACTAATCCGTCCAAGCTACGCCCGCCTCACTCATCGGCCATCCATGGTCCGCCGTCTCTCGATCGACTGATTATTATTAGTTTGAAAACAGCTTAGGGCATTTCTTAAGTGATTTTTTATTCAACGCGCGAGAAGCATGATGTTGGTCTCAATTTATAGTGGGCTGATTATTAGTTTGAAAACAGCTTAGGGCATTTCTTAAGTGATTTTTTATTCAACGTATTCTTCCTTGATGAATCCTTTGCCCATTGCTAGGCTGTGTAAATCAGTAATTAAAGTTGTGATGCGAAAAGTGTGTGTAATTATTCCACAGATAAAACAAATAGGCATAAGAAACCAATCGCACAGGAACAGGACCTCGTGGTGTGCCGAGGAGAGACTTTCTTCTCGAGCGGAAGATCATCGTAAACAAAATTGGTAGAGTCCATTAAGTATGGGGTTGTTTACTATTTACGAACATATTAAATACGCGCTTCGACCACCACCACCACCACCCTAAATTGATAATTGCGTATTCTGTAATCACGTGACTGATGATGTAATTCTCAGCGACCTACTAAATGCACATGATTTAATGTGTTGGGAAAAAGCTTGCTGTTTATAATGCACATTGTTAACATCTATGCTGCCACATAATTCACGG
This sequence comes from Antedon mediterranea, assembly GCF_964355755.1. Classification (NCBI taxonomy): domain Eukaryota; kingdom Metazoa; phylum Echinodermata; class Crinoidea; order Comatulida; family Antedonidae; genus Antedon; species Antedon mediterranea. The sequence continues at coordinate 18,135,581 of NC_092676.1, forward strand.
TGCTATTCGCGTTTCTTGGCGTAAATTGGCTGGCGCGTAAATGAAACAATTGATTTTACCAAATTGGTTCCTATTACTATTTAGCCGTTGTCGACATAGCGATCGGCGGCTAAGCTAAACTTACACTAGCAAACATTTGCTAGTTTTGACATTTTCAACTAACAATTATCAAGAATCTACTAGCAAAATGCTAGTTTGCTAGCGTGAATTTCGAGCCCTGTTATATATAAAATTAATACGCCATGCAATCAAGTAAACCATCTACATGCTCTCGACCTTGTGTGCAGCGGCCACAAAAATATTGTATTTTTTTTTAGCAGCCGCGCGACTCGGTCACTTAATTACGCACAAGAAAAATAGTTCGGAAATTTTATTACATCAAAATAAATTAAATCGTTTTTTCTCAATAATTAATATAATCATAATATTGACATTATAATATAACAATATTTACTGCAAAATAACGTGATTTAAGTGTTACAAATAGATATACTAAAACAGCATTACGTCTTATGTAGGCCTAGTGCATGCATCATCGAGGAATTACTATCACTACGCTCATTGACATGATTGAAAATGTATTTTAACTTTCTTCTAGCTCCACGTAAACTTAACCGATTTTCACGATTCGAACATGTAAAAACAATATTTTTTTATAATGAATACAACTGTATGAATACTTTTATTTTTTTCTTTATGGAAACATTCATTTTATTTCGTTTGCTATATACACTGTATCTGTTTATCTTGCACTGTCAGACCACAAGCTGTGATTTATTGCAACTGGCTCTCGTAAATCGCAGCTTTTTACTTTGATACCAAGGTTAGTTGTCACTTAGGCCTAGTGAAAATTGAGGTTGGCCGACCCGCTATAGCTTTATATATGACGGGTTAGCTGGTAAAGGGAAGGAACACGGCATGTAAACCTATTGCAAAGTACTAGACATCTATTAGAGGCCTAAATACTTTGAACTGTGTTCTGTTTCTATAAACCTGTTGCAAAGTACTAGACATCAATTAGAGGCTAAAATACTTTGAACTGTGTTCTGTTTCTATAAACCTATTGCAAAGTACTAGACATCTATTAGAGACTAAAATACTTTGAACTGTGTTCTGTTTCTATAAACCTGTTGCAAAGTACTAGACATCAATTAGAGGCTAAAATACTTTGAACTGTGTTCTGTTTCTATAAACCTGTTGTAAAGTACTAGACATCTATTAGAGGCCTAAATACTTTGAACTGTGTTCTGTTTCTACAAACCTGTTGCAAAGTACTAGACATCTATTAGAGGCTAAAATACTTTGAACTGTGTTCTGTTTCTATAAACCTGTTGTAAAGTACTAGACATCTATTAGAGGCCTAAATACTTTGAACTGTGTTCTGTTTCTACAAACCTGTTGCAAAGTACTAGACATCAATTAGAGGCTAAAATACTTTGAACTGTGTTCTGTTTCTATAAACCTATTGCAAAGTACTAGACATCAATTAGAGGCTAAAATACTTTGAACTGTGTTCTGTTTCTATAAACCTATTGCAAAGTACTAGACATCTATTAGAGACTAAAATACTTTGAACTGTGTTCTGTTTCTATAAACCTGTTGCAAAGTACTAGACATCAATTAGAGGCTAAAATACTTTGAACTGTGTTCTGTTTCTATAAACCTATTGCAAAGTACTAGACATCTATTAGAGACTAAAATACTTTGAACTGTGTTCTGTTTCTATAAACCTATTGCAAAGTACTAGACATCTATTAGAGGCTAAAATACTTTGAACTGTGTTCTGTTTCTATAAACCTGTTGCAAAGTACTAGACATCAATTAGAGGCTAAAATACTTTGAACTGTGTTCTGTTTCTATAAACCTGTTGCAAAGTACTAGACATCAATTAGAGGCTAAAATACTTTGAACTGTGTTCTGTTTCTATAAACCTGTTGCAAAGTACTAGACATCTATTAGAGGCCTAAATACTTTGAACTGTGTTCTGTTTCTATAAACCTGTTGCAAAGTACTAGACATCAATTAGAGGCTAAAATACTTTGAACTGTGTTCTGTTTCTATAAACCTGTTGCAAAGTACTAGACATCAATTAGAGGCTAAAATACTTTGAACTGTGTTCTGTTTCTATAAACCTATTGCAAAGTACTAGACATCTATTAGAGACTAAAATACTTTGAACTGTGTTCTGTTTCTATAAACCTGTTGCAAAGTACTAGACATCAATTAGAGGCTAAAATACTTTGAACTGTGTTCTGTTTCTATAAACCTATTGCAAAGTACTAGACATCAATTAGAGGCCTAAATACTTTGAACTGTGTTCTGTTTCTATAAACCTATTGCAAAGTACTAGACATCTATTAGAGGCTAAAATACTTTGAACTGTGTTCTGTTTCTATAAACCTGTTGTAAAGTACTAGACATCTATTAGAGGCTAAAATACTTTGAACTGTGTTCTGTTTCTATAAACCAAAGTGATTAAAGCACTTGACACAACCAACAATCAAGCACACAAAATTCACTAAATATTAAACTATTTCAAAAGATTGATTGTAAAATTTACTTTTTTTAAATTTAATTTATGAATGTTAGTACTAGGAGTGTCAAGAATCATTAACATTGTATACTTACATGCGTTCTAAAGGCTTATACTTATTCATCTTAATGATCAATGCTGCTATGTCACTCCATGGCACTGTTTTCTTCACACACTTGATGTCAAAATAATTGTATTCATCTCTTCCATAACATATGCAATCAATTGGACATTCTGAGGTTAAAATACAAATGTTAGATAAATATTTAAAAAAAATAGAACTTTACATAAGCATAGGGATGGTATTGTCCTGATTATGATAGATACGCCCTCCACAAGATGTGTATTTCATCTTTCTGGTTTTGTACTTTCTTCTTTCTAATTTTTTTATATATTATATATTGTTTGAATTGATGGAAGCCAAAGTGAACCATGTTATATATCAAGTAACACAAGTAGACACTTAAGATATTAGATGGAGAAATGTCAATTGAGATGTTAATAACATTCTTGCATTAACAATGCTATTTTTATCTAAAAGACATTCTGATCACCTGATTGGCCATAGAAACAGAAATTTAGCACAAAAAAAAAACCGAACAATTTTGAAGTGAAATCGTCATACAGTAGATAATCAGACACAATACAACAGAAAAAAAATCATTTGAATATATCATTACATTTTAAATACATATTTTTTATTTTTGCTATGTTTTATTTATTCAGTTGAACATTCCGTGGATACCTTATACTGTATGCCAGTATAAAGGAAGTGTAGGTCAAAATGAAGTATAGGTTGGAGACAGCATTAAACGACTTTTAGATAGCAGTTAGGGATTTAGAAGTAAATATCAGTCATTAAATTGTATTAAAAGTTAGTAATAGAACCATGAAAGAAACTAGTCATTAAATACCAGCATTAAGCAAGTATAAGGTTCATTAAACTTACTGATTTCACAATGAAAACCAACATATTTATCAGGACAAACACATGTATCATTTGACATGTGACATGTACCTCCATTCTGACATGGATTGCTGTTACACATAGTATCATCAGTTCCTAACAAAATAAAACAAACTGTTAAAGTGAGAATTACACACACTATCTTTGATTATATTATTTCTATTCACCACAGCCTATACTCCATGTACAGTAAAAGAGGCAATCTCATTTTAATACTTAAATAGAAAGTAACTATGTTGAATACTCGGAATGAAAAGAAAATTATGAAGAAACCCAAAAAAGCTTAACTAAACTACTTGATTTGTAAAGGTAATCATTTAAAAAAAGGAAATTGTACAATTCATTTCCAAATAACAAAATAAAATGCTATACAAAATAATAAATATATTTGATTGGAGACTAAAGTTTTAAGGGGATTCACCAATTAGAAATCTTTTTACCATTTATTTACGGTAGTCCAGTACAAATTCTGCATTTACTACAAAGACATAAAAAGTAATGACTACATAATAGACATGCATGTTATTTCTTAGTTATGGGACCTACAGATAATATGGTCAAACAAAACCTGCTAACCACTAACTTTGAAAATTAGGTTTTTCCCTAAATCTGTATAATACCATCTTTCAGTTTAAATGTTAAAACGTTAAAAAAACTTGTTCTTAAACAGTGAATCAATCCTACTGCTGCTACACAATCAAAATAAATGAATCATACCATTTGTGGAACAACTACACAATTTGAATCCAACAAAAATTATAATGCACTGCAAGGTAAACATTTTATCAAAATCCTATAAAACTCGTAATAGAAATCTTGTAGAAAACGTAATAGAAATCCTGTACAACTCGTAATAAAAATCCCACACAAATCGTAATAGAAATCCCGTACAAATCTTAATAGAAATCCTCTACAAATCTTAATAGAAATCTCACAAAAATCGTAATAGAAATCCCGCACAAATCGTAATAGAAATCCCACACAAATCGTAATAGAAATCCTGCACAAATCGTAATAGAAATCCCACACAAATCGTAATATAACCTTTAATTCAATGATTTGGTTTAATGCGAGATACATTATTGGAAAAGATACTTCATCAATTTTTAATAGTAAACTTTTTAAAAATTTAAGTAAATCACGACACCAGACCATTTGTCCTTAATAAACAGGATATGATGATCTTGGTGGATGTCAGAATATCTTCATCAATATGGTATTTGTTTATTAATTCATTTTAACATTTCCTCCATTTGTGTAACAACAAAACTATAGGTTTAAAAAAAAAGACATTTTAAAGTTGAACAAAATAATAATTTATCTTTAAAATCAAATACTGTTAAATACTACAGTAGTTGTGTATTTATAAGTCCAGACGCATGCCTCGCAAAATCAAGAAGAAATTCACTACAAGTGACCAAGATATTGTTGCCCTCTCAATTTTTTTAATATGGCAGCCAAAATGATAAAAAATCGAATAGAGACTGTATGAGACTTGTATTGCACAACTGATGCGAACCATTGTTAAAAAGGTTTTTTTAGGTTTTACTTATTTTCCCATCGGGACTGACCATTTTTAAGTTGCCCTAACAAAGAAAAGAAACAAGGAGTTATCCGCCAAGGTGCTGATAACTATAAAAAAATATAAATTTACATTCATACATACAAGAAACATTAGAAATTTATTTGTCTTGATTATGGTTGGTCCTGTTTCTGCTACAAAAATATAACAGTTAATAACCGTGTGAATAAATGAACCCAAATTTGGCAGCAGAATATTAAATGGCAGCGTGAAAATAATGGTTAAAAACAACAACAACTGCAACAAAAAATAACGGTTATTTGATTGACAGCCGTAGTATCTCAATTGTTTGACCACCTGGTTGCATTGTAATTGGGTAAAAAAATGCTTTTAAATAAACGGTTTATTCAAAAGAAAGAAACAGGCCCCAAGTGTATTAGTGGAAGCAAAGCGAACCATGTTATTTATCAGTTAACATAACACTGAAGATATTATAAAATAGAGAATTGTCAATTGAGATTCTTGCATTAATAATATTTTTGGTTGCCCTGGGACTGAAGGTAACGGATTCTGCGAGCTTAAAGAGGATCAGATCCAATCTGTCTGTTACCCTCAGTGGCATATTGGTAATTTTTGTGGTGCAGTGCGAGATTCTAAAACTTGGCCAAATGTGCTTGTTGGTATTATTTTCTATTTTTCTACAGGTTCTGGATTCAAACTTTGTTTTTGATTCAAAGCTTTTTATTTAAATACTCCTGATGTATTGATGCAACAAATTTCAAATGTGTTTGTCAATATATTCTGTGTATTTAAACCAAATAAGATAGTCAATCAGACTGCTGGTAATAAAACTGAAACTGACAAAAACGCAACAAACATCAATCATATTGATGTGATCATAACACATTTTTCAACTTGGAAAAAATGAAATGTCAGAGTGCTATAATAATACATCAAGCCATAGAGGACGCTATGAAAAACCTAAATATATTGTCATCTATAATTGTAAACATAGGTAGTCAGGCGTGCCAAAGGAATCCTTTCACTTAAATATTAAACGCATGAATCGATAAACACGGACCGATATGTAGTATGTTTTCTATTCAATTATAATAATATCTAGAGCAGTATTATAAATTATAATTATTATTATTTATCGGGAGGAATTGCATTTTAACGGGAGATGACCTAAAATATCGGGAGACTCGGACCGTCATTTTAGGGAGTTAGGTGGTAGTCTGAAAATAGAAATAAATAGACAAATTTTTCATTTTCTATGGAACAAAACTTTACGATTATTATTCCTAAATGGTTCAACCCTCTCCTTCCTGGCTATAGTATTAGGGACTTTACGAAACATGACGGGAAGCCACAGGATGGTGCTCATGACTAATTTATGCAAGAGCTTTAACAAAGTTGGCGGAGCGAGACAGGGGAGGATGAGAGATACTGTCGGTCGTCGTGACGTCTTTGCGCACGAGTGTGTAACTAATAAAAGGCTATGTTGACTGTATGATTTTACGCTATAGTATAGCGAACACAGGATAATCGTCGTCCTCCCCTTTTTAACTGTCATGTTTCGAAAGTCCCTATTATTATTAGTCCCCAGTAAAAGGAATTGTAAACCGAGCCTTCACAAACCGTAGGCCTACCAGACTAGGCCTAACTAGGTCAAAAATTGCTATTAGTATTAAAATAGACATTATTGGGCCTACCTAGCTAGGCCATAAAATGTAACCAATTTCAAACGTCTAAATAAAGGCATGGCTCACTGTTTTGCCTAGGCCTGTGATTCTAGCTTATGCCTAATTAGGCCTAGCCTAGTCAGGTACTGTAGGGCCTGAGAGAGGCCTTCTACTACGGCCTACTAGCTAGGCATTATATAGGCCTATTCTATAGGCCTAATACTTAGCCTAGCTGCGTAGCATCTACCAGCAGAGACTCTATTTAGGCTAGGGCCTAACCCTACTAAAAGCACAGGCCTAGGCAAAAAGTGGAGAGCCTATGCCTTTAAACTGGAGTACGGTACCTGAACTTACAACAAGAAAACTTAAAAGGAGATTGACTATAGGCCTACTTAAATAATTCTGAAAGGTTTTAAAGATATGAATTGTAACACGTGTTACTGTTAGTCATCATTTTCAAATAATTGTAATATCGCCCTCAACTTTTAATGTGTCGTAAACTTTTTAAATGAATGCATGATGACTGAATGTGGTAGAAAAAGACACATTTTAAATGATTACAATAAAAATTAAGTAGGTCAAAAAAATGGCCGCATGTTTGTGGCGTCAGGCTATATTTACTTTTAGCAGGCTCTGGTTAATTTATTAATAATAACTAGCCTTGTGTACTGTCTATTAATAGCAAATAATTATCAACAGGTGTGATTTTGATTATTATTTCAGATCCCAAAATGTTCGACTCCATTGTGTTTTAATTTTACATGTTTTAAGTGCATCCACTGATAGTAATGACAAAAGCAGATACGTAATGGAAGACGAGATCGAATGAAGTATTGCTTTATCCTTCTATTGGTGATCGATACATGTCATGTCATGACATACAGTACACCACGTGTTGAATCATAAAACACGAAGGAAGAATCGACGAATCAGTTTTCAGCTTATAGCTGATTGGTCCGCCCAAAGATAGTAACTTTATCGATTGGCGGTGAACAACAGGCTTGTTATGTCTACAACCTATCCATCTGACTGCATAATTATTATTTTATCCACAAAATTGCAATTTTCTCAATTAATAGTCGCAACACTTTGAACGTCCTACTTACGCCTTCATCTTCCTTCTTTGGCTTCTCGGATTGATTTCCAAACTATTATCTTTGTTGTCAAATGTTTATACACTATTATTGATCTCGATGTTTCTTCTTTTTTTTCTCCTATTTCTCGTCACAAATTTGATCTTCTATTCAGGCCACCCTTTGCTCAAACTGTCTGTTTTTAATCTTCACTCTTTCCTAGATTCTGTAAACTTTGGAATGGTCTTCCCTCTGAATTAAGTGAGCTTGCTCTCCTTGGCAGGTTTCGAGAATTCGAGACTACTGTAGTCTTTGCCAACACTTTTTTCTTTTGATTTTACCTGGTCCCTGCTGTTTTTTTTTTTACATAATGTCTTTGATTTTTATTAATTTATTTTTTCTCGTCATTTATTTTATATTTATATTATATTTTATTTATGTTAAAGGAAAGTCAGTGGTTGGGTTCGCTTGTGACAATCCTGGCTTTTTGTTCCATTATATATTTTTATGTTTTCTGTTGTAACTGTTATGAGCCGATATTGAATAAATCCAATAAAATAAAAAAAAACCTTTCCGGCGTCACCTAGGCAATTCACTTGACATGTTTTTAAAAACGTTTAAATTATCCATAAAAACCCTTATAGTGGGGTTCTTTAGCTCTATAAAAATTTGGTCGATTCAAATTCAAATGTCTGATTCTTCAATACTCGTAAACCATACATCTTAGAAACACGAAAATAATGGCAAATGAAGTACTACTTTTTATTCATGTTTAGATAGAAACTTATGCACTTAACTCAATACTAATAGGAGTTATTTAAAAAGATCTGGACCTATTGTGCGAACCTTCAAAATGGAAAAAGATGCACTAATATGTTGACTGTGTTGACCTTTAGAGTATACGTTATTACCCAGGTAGTCCGGTCCCTAAGGGGAAATGATGTTACCATAGTGGATACAAGTGTGCCCTTTGGCATGTTGATAGAACATGATATGGAGATACCAAAACAAAGTTACTTAAACAGCCATATCTCCGCAACGGGTTTGACAATTGAAGTGATATTGGTGTCAAATAGATCAGAGGGTACATATTTATATTCGCTCTAATAGAACTTTTTTTTTAAAAACGACCGGAAATGTAATTTCTCAACGTTTTGACCTTTGACCTCGGCTTACTATATCTCAATAACTACTGGTCAATTTGTTTCAAATGGTTAAGAGCATACATATTTATATATACTCTAATTAAACATGTTCTTCCAAATTCACAGGAAATGTCATTTACTGACCTTTGACCTTTAATGTTTAAATATGTCTGTATCTCTGTAACCAAATGTCATAAAAAGTTCAATTTCGTGTCAAATTGTTCAGAATGTAAACATTTATATTAGCTCTAATAGAAGATGTTATCATATTTTTTACTGGAAATGCCAGTTTGAGGTATGATCAGAATATACTGTTAAGCGTGCGTGTGTCATACTTATAATAATATACCTAAAATATAGATTTAATGGACCAGAACTACATTCAATATCCTATTTAGTTTACCTTTTACAATTTTCTTAAAACTTAATGTTTAATTTAATTTCAATATATAATTCCATTGCATGGTAGGCCTACACCGTAAAGTTGAATAATATTTTTTTAAAATCCAGATCTTAAAGAGACAGGGCTGAGCGAACCCACTTGCCCGACGCCCGGGACAAGTGGTTTTTACGGTCGGACAACCACATTTAACGTATCCTCTTGTCCGAGGACAAGCACTTTTGAAATTCAGGAAATTAAACTAAGAGCACAGAAAACCATGTGCCAACACAGTTAGCCATGTGCATTAATAAAAATAGCAGGCTTCTTCAAAGCACATTAAACCCAGTGCATTTAATACATCACTGATTGGTCAATGACCTGAGTCACATCATTATAGATTACACGATTTTCTATTTGGGGAGGTAATTAAAACATTTTTGGACCATGCAGTGGTTGAGACATAGGTTAACTGGGTAATTAAAAAAATGCCCAGTTAAAAAGAACCCCCGTAATTAATGGACTCTACCAGGTATTGTTGATCAAAAATACCATGCATCAAGATGGAAGCTGTATGCACGCGAGGAGGTGGTAGGCCCAGTATTTTAATTTTTCTCTGTACATCGTGCATGGAACGGACAATTGATACGTGATAAGTGGTTTCATAGGGAAAAGAATGTTTTTTATAAATTTACCTGTGAAATGCAACAAGCTATTTTATTTAGTGAATTGGATAATAACAAAAACATCCTCTCTCCGTCCGTTGTAGAGTAGGAGGCCTAACTTCTAGAGTAAGGATGGCCTGGGTCCTGGAGGTATTTTTCTCTCTCTCCATGGTGACGGTCTAAGGCCTAGTGTCTGGATGGCAAGCTTTAATTAGTATTGGGCCTAGCCAGACCTACATTAATTCGGTATTATTTGTTAACTAATTATGCCTGGACAAAATAACAATTATTTAAAAAAATAATTTTAATTATGCCTGGACAAAATAAACATTATTTAAAAAAATAATTTAAATATACCTACTAATACTATCTAGCTAGCCGGCATAGCTACAGTAGGCAAAGATCAGTTCACATGTATGACTAGGCTATGATACGTTTGTATATAATAGACACCACAGTTTTTTTGGTAATTCAATTCTTTTATTTTTTATTTACTAACTACTATTTATGAATTAGGCCTACAGTACTCTACACACTGTTGTGTTAATAAAATAAAACCTAAAAATGACCGTTATTTTTATCAAAATATTGAGCAGGCTAAAAAAGTCTAGGCTAGGCCTATAAACTGCTGAATTTTAAATAGACAATAAACACTTGCGTGACATTTATCGACACTTGTGTAATTTTTTGCCTATTGCGCAATAAAGAGGGACAAGTAAATTTTTTTCTCGGACAAGTGAATTCCGTGCAGGTACTTGTCCGGGGACAAGTGAAAGAAATTGAAATTCCCTCACCCCTGAGAGAGAAAAGAAGAATTAACCAATGCGATTTGATACTCTTAAAACACATAACCTAATTATCAATTCATTGCTTGAAGTATGTTGAACAAATGAAATGTTGAAAACAGTGAGGAAAAAGCGAAGAAAAAGAGTGAAAAATAAAAACATATGTTTGAAATATTAGAAATCTGAAAAGGATCAATGACAAATTAATTACAAAGCTGATTTCTTTTCAAGAACATACTGTAGTGGAATATAAAAGGAAAACGAACCAGTGAGCAGTCAAAAAAATTACCATCTATTCTTGTAGAGAAAATGAAAGAGGCTTTAAGGCAAATGCAAGAAAACAAAGCTCCAACACTGATGATGAAGCTTGATGAGGCAATAACACATCCAGCTCATAACACTATACAACAACATCTTTGAAACCAGAAGAAATGAAGAGAAGCAATGATATACTTTTAAACACAAAAACATGACAAAACTGACATCAACCATTACCGACCAAACGAACATTATCACATGTACACAAATATTTTACAAAATCAATCAAAACAAAATCAGAGACTGACTAGAAGTACATAAACTAATATATATGGCTTCATACAGTAGGACCATCTTATACAGTTTGTCAATCAACTAAAATAAAAAGGAAGAGAATATCACCAAATCTTTGATTTAGAGATTATCAGAAAGCATTTGACTCAATAAAACAGGCATTACCATTATTAGAGGGAATAATTATACCTCAACAAATATTGATTACGATCGTTAAAAGAGTAGTTAAGGAAGATTAGTAAGACAAGGCGACACTTGAGATCTTCACTGCATTTGAAGAGGTGTTTAATCAAAGGGCTAATCTAAAAAATAGAGTAAATATCACTTTAAAGACAAAATAAACAGTTAATTTAACCAAAACCACATTGACTTCCAGCCTATTTTTTTGCTTTGAATTACAGTTTTTTGGGTATGCACTATATAATTTTTTTTCAATCCAATTATGGGTGAAATAGTGAATAACTATTATGTGTGACATTAAAATTGCATATTCAACAAAAATATTTGTCAAAATTACTTTGTCAGGGGAAAATAAGTATATCTATAATAGCCTGTGATACTATTAGCAAATATTTCAAATTTAGTTTTGAAACTTTCCCATTACAAACAATTGCCATAATTCTGATAACATTACAATACACCCATCCTCTGGGACTTATTTTCAAATGTAGCTAAAAACTTTCCAGTACAATTCCGGCCATTTTGATGTGTATAGATGCATGCAGTAGCATTGGAAAAGCGAGAGAGGGGGAGGTGGTTGGGGTAATGGAAAGACACATATTTTTTACATATTTGTCTACACTATAAACTAGTTTAACAAAAAAGGTGTGATGTGTCCAAATATGGTAGTGATATCATGTCATCGTGTCCATATATGGGCACATCATATTTTTTTGTCGCATAAAGTTTTATAGTGTAGACAGAGTTTAACATTTGTGTAACATGTAAAAAAATGTCTCTCCATCCACCCCAACCCCCTCCCCCCTTTTTTAAATAGATTATTAATTGCTAAATATATGCAAAACGATGTGTCATAGCTCAAATTGACATTTCCAATTGAATTCTGACAAAATATTCTGTTAGAGCAAGTATAAATGTGTATATTCTGAACAATTTGACACCAAACTGAACTTTTTAGGACAAATAGTTACCGAGATATCGACATATTCAAACATTAGAGGTCAAGGGTCAAAAAAGCTTAATTTATGGTAGTTTTTTTTTTAAGTTTCTATTAGACTAAATATTAGATTTATTTTCTTAACATTTTGAGCCCATTCTCAAATCTCTGAGATTGCGTGTTATTGAGATATTAGGCAATCAAGGTCAAAGGTCAAACTGAAAAATAAAGCCTTTGCGGCCATTTAAAAACAAAAAATTTCATTATAGCGAATATAAATATATATATTCCAAGTATTTTGACAAAAAAATTAATGTAAAATGTCCATGCGTTGTCAAGATATGGCGATTTTTAGCTATATAATAGAAAAATAGAAAAATTGAGGTCAGAGGTCACAGAGGTCAAATCAGATTTCCAGTAACTTTGTTTTGGCATCTCCACACTAGGCTTATACTCTACCAAACTGCTATATTGAAAAATTTGTATCCAGTCTGGTAACATCCCACCCCTTTTTCTCCCATTAGGGACTGGACTAAGGAGAGAATACCTGCAATCATAGTTGAAATTAAGTACGGATACATCAACTCCAATAATCCACCCAACCCTTCTGGTAACTTTTAATAATTCCTTATCTTTCATAATAAGCAAGCCTCCCATAAATCTACAAAAAGATATAACACTAAGTATGGTCGACTGTATGGTAGAACATTATAAGAATTTGTTTGCTAACATTAGATTTCCTAAGTTGTCTTAACAGCCGTTGTTGTCCTCTTTTATAGAGTTTTTGAATGTTATTACACCAGTCCAGCTTTGGGGGACAACTTTAATTTATAACTCTAACCCTAACCCTCATTTCCTATATTAAGGGGCTCGTACTTACTATAGGCCTATATTTTTGTTAGTAGCAGGTCATACTCTATACCATGGATGAGCAAAATCTGCACAAATTGCTACATGATAACTTCGAACTTTGGAATTACTTAGTTTCTGTGTTTTGGGATTGATGGACTTGGTGGAAGAGACAATTAGTAGGCCTACCTCAGCCTCATCATGGTTTAGACTGAGGTAAAAAAAGGGATTTTTTTGTTAATGTTTTGTATAATCAACAACACCGGCCTTGGTAAATTCACCTAATAATAATTGTTTTTAAAAATATGAGAAAACTACGCCTCCAGATTGCTAGAAATTGCACTCATAATCAATATTACAGCAATACATATAAAACATTATGGGGTTTTGCATTGAAAATAAGGGGAGCCATTCCCCCAAAAAATATATGTAGGAGTGGGAGAAGCTAAGTCTATATGAGTGTATTTTGGGTCTAAGGAGCCCCACTATTACGCAAATATTTATAGATTCTAAACAATAACAAAATATTAAATCAAACTAAATATTTTGATCGTATTTTATTCATTCATGATAACTGTTAGATATGCCTCCTAGCTCAGCTCTATTCACAAATTATTTCACTAACGAACATATTATAAGCTTTGTGTGATGTTTGCACGTTCTCTATCTGGACTTCTACGTACGTAACTTTGCATAATTTATGACTATATCATCCACTAATGGTAACATTTTTTATTGTAAAACAGATCATAAATGTTTGTAACAGATACCATTATTACAAAACCATTATTTTCACTCAATCATCAGGGAAAAAATAATTTGGAATTGATTGTACCATAGAAGTGGATTGACTGCGCATGTTTTCGCCTTGTGATTCATAGAAATAGGCCTAGCCTAGACGCATTGAGCATAAATCAACTTTTCAATTGCCGCGAATTAAAATTCGGTGGCAAACAGGCTTTACATTCAAATAAAAACGTGGTGTAACTTCTAGTAGGCCTATTTTAGGGTTTTTGTGTTTAGAATTACCGTACTGATATACTGTTTATAGGCCTACCGATTATATTGCAATTGGTTGCCAAGGGTGCCACTTACGATTAGACACTGATCTACGATACATTTTACATCCACCAACATACTCATAGCAATTAGTATAATACAGGCTAAATAAATATAGGCTAAATCTAGCCTATTATTGAAGATGTGAGTAGCTATGCGCATTTCAGCCTTCCCTAAGCATTTTTTTAGAACCTATGGATGTCGCCTGGTGTGAAAGCTGTTTTCTATATTTGAATTTACTAAAACAGGACACTATACCTTATTTAGCTTGGAGCCTTTTGTGAATATTTATCACAAAGGTAAAAACATCGTTATATCAGGGAAGAGTGAAATTACACGCTTCCCTGGTTATATCGACTAGGCATCCACCTCCGTGCTTGTATATCATACTAGCTACCATAGTTAAGGATTTTAATTTTAGGGAAAAATCACTTGATGGCGGTCGTCGAACCTGATATAAACTGCAAAACAATCAAAATTTCTTAGAAATAACAATATTAATAATTTATAAGTTAAAGTGATTCTCGCGATGTCGTGACGCCTATTCACATTATCACCCACTTGCTAACCAGATACGTTCGGTCGATCATTATTTTCTATTTAGCAGTTAGGTATAACAAAGAAATACAAACAATGTTGTATATTATATTAAATGATAGAATATTATCATAGGCTAACAATATCAGCAACAACTGGTGTCTTTAGATAGACTACCAAACTGGACAAGAGTCGATGTTCCTGACGTATGGTTTCTGTGAAGTGTACACCAAATATGATTTACAAGAAACTTGAAACTTATTGGTGTGGGTATAAAGCATCGGCTAATTTTCCTCTTGTGCACAATCAGTTATTCCTCGTAGCCCAAAATAATATTATTAAGTTCTTAATTGACTAATACTTGTCAAATTTTGCTTCAAACACTTTCACAGATGTTGCGTTTACTAAATCATATGGCAGTGCGATTTTAATGATCGATTATGCTAAGCAAACTAAAAAAATATTTTCTCAGTTCCAATCCCTTCTTATTGCATTTCTTTTGAAATCTATTTATTTTAGGGTAAACAAGGCCATATACATGGCTGCAGTCGCGTGATCAAATTTGAGTTAGTGTTTATCGACTGACCAACCGACCGACCGACCAACCGACCGACATAGTAAGCAGAGTCGCGAATATAGGAACATTTGGAGAGATGTAATTGTTGAAGCCTCAATTCCTTTGGAAGGTCGTTGTACTATGTATGGTGGCTCTTCGTCGTTGTACCATTTCAATATCTTTCTTGTATTATGGGTCGGCACCATGCTTGCACACAATATTTCGAAGTGAGATCTATAGGATCTAAATAAAATGTGAATAGACTCGCAATCAATGAATTCAAAAGTTCTTAATAATGAGTGGGTGATTCATTGCTGCTTTTGTAGGGCCTATATTGGGTGGAATCTTTGCCGTCGTCTGAAATCCAGACTTCAAGATCTTTTTCTTCAAGTTTGCTTTAGTCGAAACATCTTCTCCCAACCAATACCAATTTTAACTTCCGATATTTAGAACCTTGCATTTGTCTAACATTGAATTTAAGAAGAAACTTTTCAGACCATTTATTTGTTTTATTGTAAGTATAGATTAATTAGGTGTCGTCTGCGAACCTAAGTCCAAGCGTAGTTCATCCAGTAAATCATTGGCACCCACTTCCACTCATTACATAACAGCTTTTGACTGCCAATCTCCTACTATTAGGCCTAACTTGTTGTTTTCTGCCTGTCAGATATTTACTAATCCAATTTACAAGTGTAGTATATGCACGCGCACATATATATATGCGTACTGCGCATATGGTCTGACGAGGTTAGCCTACAAAACGTTCTATACTATTGTTCATGACTACTAGTTGGTTTCATTAAATACGTTCATTATTATACTCATCTCAACGTACTTATTAATTTGTCTACGACGATACACGACACTGGCGACGAGGATACAGGCACATTTACATAGAGAGAAACGGAAGTATAATAATATTATAAAACTAAAACCTAGGCTAGCAGTTTTTGATTTTCCAACAACGGCAACCGTAACCAAGGAACCGCACAGGCTAATAACGATTCTGAGCGCCCTGAACGTACAGAGCGAAGCGCGGTAATGGCAGCGGCTAATACCAGAATTCTATTCGAGAAATTCAACGTCCAGGATGGAGACATAGATACGTATGTGGACAGGCTGGAACAATATTTTGTGGCATTAGATATCAATGACGGAGGTAAGAAAAGAGCGATATTATTGAGTAGTTTAGGAGAGACTGGATACACAACGATACGAGATTTGTGTTTTCCTGATAAACCAAGTACAAAATCGTACGATACGCTCACAACCAAGCTCAAAG
Source organism: Antedon mediterranea (assembly GCF_964355755.1). Taxonomy (NCBI): domain Eukaryota; kingdom Metazoa; phylum Echinodermata; class Crinoidea; order Comatulida; family Antedonidae; genus Antedon; species Antedon mediterranea. Next base: position 18,152,287 of record NC_092676.1, read on the forward strand.
AGCATTACAAACCTACTCGAATAACGATTTCTGAACGATTTATATTCAGAAATGTAAAACAGACACCGGGACAGACTATTTCTCAATTTGTATCCCATCTAAAGAAAAAGGCGATACATTGTGGTTTTGAAGGAGAGGCATTGGAAAACGCACTGCGTGATCAGTTCGTATGTGGACTAATAAGTCAGAGCATCCAAAAGAAATTATTGACAAAGAACCATACGTTCAAGGAAGCAACAGACATAGCCATAGCCTCGGAGGCAGCAACAGCGAATATGAAAAGTATGTCGCACGATGTGGACAAGCCAATCAACCACGTTACGTCTAACAGCAGGAAGTCTACGAAAACTTATCAAGCGTCAAACCTAACACGAACGCAGAAATGTGACCGCTGTGGTATGAACAATCATACAAGAGATACGTGTAAATACAAAAACGCTACATGCTTTAAATGCAACAAACAAGGACACCTAAAATCAGAATGCAGGCAGTCGAGTAAATCAACAAAACAATATAAACCTAAATCCATCAAGCAAGTAGAAGCACCGGATTACGACGAAGGTAATGACGATTTTGTAGATACAATGTTTTGCGTAGGCATTAAGCAGGACAATTCGGTACCACCAAGAACGGTACAGATGCGAGTTGATGATATAGATATTGATTTTGAAGTAGATACGGGCGCAGCAGTATCGATAATTAGCTTTGACGATTACGAAAGCAAGCTTTGCCATCTACCATTAAAGTCAGTAAAACGTACACTTCACGCATACACAGGTACTAAGCTCGATATAGCAGGAGAAATTAAAGTCACCGTGAACTATAGGGGCCAGAGTAACGTTCTCCCACTGATAGTAGTGAGAACACAGCGACGAAACTCACCACCCTTGCTTGGAAGAACCTGGTTAGAAGTGATTAAGTTGGACTGGAAGTCATTATTTCCACCATCGCTTGCTCAGAATTCGGTAGAAATAGATAACGATGTCGGTCAGTCATTCAAACGGAAGTTCCCAGAAGTTTTCCGAACGGAATTAGGTACGGTTCAGGGACACAAAGCGACATTACATCTAAAAGTGAACGCAATCCCAAAATTCTGCAAAGCTCGAAATGTTCCATTTGCGCTACGCTCCGCAGTTGAGGTAGAGTTAGACAGAATGCAAAACGAAGGAGTTATTTATCCGGTAGACTTTAGTCAGTGGGCAACCCCATTGGTATGTATTCCAAAGGCCGATGGCAGGGTACGTGTCTGCGGAGATTATAAAGTAACAGTCAACCCGAGTTTAAATTGCGACCAATATCCAATTCCGACCCCAGAGGAAGTTTTCACCAAGTTGGGAGGTGGAAAGCGATTCTCTAAGATTGATTTGAAATGTGCGTACCAGCAGTTAGTACTGGAAGACGAGGCGCAAGAGTTGGTAACGATCAACACGCACCGCGGATTATATCGATACACGAGGTTACCGTTTGGTATTTCGTCCAGTCCAGCCATATGGCAGCGATTCATAGAACAGGTGATAGCAGGACTTAAAGGAACATGTGCGATCATGGACGATGTTCTTGTTACAGGTGCGTCTGATAAAGAGCATATTAGTAATCTTGAGAAACTATTTGAGAGATTTAACAAGTATGGTCTCAGAGTGAAAGCTGAGAAATGCGCGTTTGTACAAAAGGAAGTAGTCTACATGGGACGTAAGCTATCAGCAGCAGGAATTCAACCGACAAACGATAAAGTGAAAGCCATCAAGGATGCACGAGCACCACAGAATGCAACAGAACTAAGATCCTGGCTAGGACTAGTTAACTATCACGCGTCATTTATTCCACGATTATCGACGATGATACATCCTTTGAATGAGCTGTTGGGAAGCAAACCATGGTCATGGACTGTCGACTGTAGTAAAGCGTTTAACGCGGTAAAGCGAATTATTAGCGAAGACATGATGTTGACGCATTATGACCCATTAAAACCACTGGAACTATACACGGACGCATCACCATACGGAGTTGGCGCAGTCATTTGCCACGTAAACGAGAACAATATCAAAACACCGATCGCGTACGCATCGCGAAGCCTGCATAAACACGAAAAGGGTTATGCACAACTAGACAAGGAAGCCCTAAGCATCATGTTTGGACTTCAAAGGTTTAGAACATACTTATACGGACGGAAATTCACGATAAGAACTGATCATAAGCCACTCGAACGCATTCTAGGACCTAAATCAGCTATTCCGACACTGGCCGCACAGAGATTACAGCGATGGGCAATCGTACTGTCAGCGTTCGAATACGATTTAAAGTTCATTCCTGGAAAACAGAACGTAATTGCCGACGCACTCTCACGTCTCCCAATGCCATACGAAGGACGGGAAGACGATGCAGTATATAACATAGCGGGGCATACATTAGACAATTTGCCAGTCACGAGTACGAACGTACAACAGCATACCAGGAAAGACCCGCTATTGAGCAAAGTGTTATACATGGTACAGACAGGTTTATGGCAGTCAGAAAACGACGACGATCTAAAACCATTCCTACACCGAAGAGACGAATTGAGTGTAGAACAGGACTGTTTGCTGTGGGGATACAGGGTAGTGATTCCACCGAAACTCAGAGGGGCAGTTCTGGAGGAGCTTCATTGTGCTCACCCCGGAATCGTGCGTATGAAAGAGATTGCGCGAAGTCATGTCTGGTGGCCCCAGATAGATTCCGACATTGAACGATTGGTGAAGCAATGTCAAGCTTGTCACCAAACACAAAGTCGACCAAGCGTAGCACCAATGATGCCCTGGATCTGGCCAAATCAGCCTTGGACACGAATACATATTGACTATGCGCAGAAAGATAAACGAGATTATCTAGTAGTGGTTGACTCATATTCGAAATGGCCAGAAGTCGTTCAGATGAACAGTACGACGAGTGCAGCGACCATCAAAGCGATGAGAGAGTTGTTCAGTAGATACGGATTGCCTGTTCAACTTGTAAGCGATAATGGACCTCAGTTTGTTAGCGACGAATTTGAATTCTTCTTAAAGCAAAACGGGGTGAAACATGTAAAGGTTGCACCTTATCACGCCGCAAGCAACGGAGCAGCAGAACGAATGGTTCAATCTTTCAAAAGATCGTTAGCGGCAAGCCGAGCTAATGGGAAGGATTTCCAACAATGTTTGGACAGATTTCTTTTATCGTATCGCACAACAAAACACGCAACTACGGGACAAACGCCAGCGAAGTTATTCATGGGCCGTGAGTTAAGAACGCGAGTATCACTTTTACATCCCAGTACAGAAAACAAGGTACTTAACAAGCAGAGTGATCAGAAGCTTCATCACGACAAAACGAAAGATCTACGAGAATTTTACCCAGGTGAAATGGTATTAGTGAAAGATTTCCGACAAGAGGGAAAGTGGTGGCCAGGTACCGTGATAGAACGTACCGCTCCAAAATCATACGTAATTAGTGTTGAGGATGGCCGAGTGTGGAAAAGACACATTGACCAGTTGAAAGCGACAGACGCGGACGCTTACGCGAGTAAAACCCCTACTTCACATAGCGAGTTGGAACACAAGATTAAACAGACAGTACCAATAACGATTGCGAGCGAAACGATTGCGAACAAAGAGCAAACATCCACCAACCAACCGGTTGAAGAGGAACATAGATTGTCTTCATCGCCTGAGGTTATTCCACGACGCTCCACGCGACTTCGAAGGAAGCCAACACGACTTATCGAAGAGATATAGAACTTGTGAACAATGTTATTATTATGAACGTTAAAGTTATGTTGTTCATGTTTTTACACAAAATTATAATGGTGAGAATTACTCACATTTGTTAATTATTATGAGGAACCAAATAAGAACTATCTGGAACTATAGAAGCAGTAATTTAATCACGATGATTAACCTATTTGATTAACAAAATAATTAACGAAAGTTTATTGTGCTTATTGATATAATGTTAACGTTAAAATAAGAAAGGAGGAGTGTAGTATATGCACGCGCACATATATATATGCGTACTGCGCATATGGTCTGACGAGGTTAGCCTACAAAACGTTCTATACTATTGTTCATGACTACTAGTTGGTTTCATTAAATACGTTCATTATTATACTCATCTCAACGTACTTATTAATTTGTCTACGACGATACACGACAACAAGATTTCCTATAAATCCGTGTGCATTTAGTTGTAATCGCCTCCAATATTAGTTAAACAACTGATCTTATTTTGTAATATATAGTGTTTCGGAAATGTGAAGATACGGTTTTTAAGGTTGCATAATTTCTCGAAAAAAAATTTGTTAGGCCTAATGCTTTTAAAAAAGGCAATTGCAGCGTACCATATTCCTAAACGAAAGCATGAAAGTCAATCATGTGGAACGAAGCCGGTATTTTTTCGAGTCGACGTATCTTCGCTTATTATTCTATCAACATATTGTAGAATTTTAGGTATTTTATTTTTTTCTTGCTGGGTGGAATACAGTTATTGTTTATATTAAATGATTAATGAATTATGTAGATTCAATTCCAAATTTGGCTGAGCAATTTAACTTACTAACAAACCTAACCCTTTCTAGCTAGGCTAGGCCTAGCCTAGGCCTACTCTAGGCCTACTATTTATAAATTATAGTCAAGTCTAGCTCAGAGAGGAGACCTAGTCTACTTACTAGCCTAGCTGCTATATAATAGAGTCCTTTCACATCATACAAGATGTTGCATCAGCCAGGAATGGTGAATTGGAAAGAAGGTGTTAAAAGGGTTCCTGCGCCTTAAAATAAAGACTTAATATGATTATATGATATGATAACTTCAAGTCTTCCTTTTTTTAAATACAAAATGTTGTAAAATTAAAAATTAAATTGTTCTTTTTATATATATTATTAGTTAGGCCTATTTTATTAAATAATATTTTAAAGCAGAGTTTCAAAAAGGTCCATTAAATTCAAATAATTATGCTATTTATATAGGCCTACTTAAGAATACTTTTTTTTTGTATTATGTCATTGGAAGTTCTTCATATTCCACAGCTCAATAAACAAAGTAACTAATATTAATAATATTTGTTCACACCTGCAAAAATTAACAACTTGTAACAAGTTGTAACCAGGTTTGCATATATAGTGTGAGAACAATTTTCTGGAGAAAAACACCGATTGGAATCATGAATTTGTTATTTATTTATACTGGGTAACCTCTTCAGTCAAAGACTGGTCTCCCAGAGGGCCCAGTTACGATAAGTGGCTGTGTGTGTACTAATACACCGGGGTACTACTACTTACTAGGTTCTTTAAAGTGCATGTGAGCTAGATGTGCACTGTACACTGGACCTTTATAGACTTGTTCTACAACCAGAATCATGAAGTGAGTGAGCCTCGAACCCATGCCGATGTTATGGCTACGATCAGAGGCCTGTTTTTGTTTCGAGATGTCCATAGTTGTTACTGCGCGCACATGTATTGCCCTGTTATTAAACTGACAAATTATAGTAATCAAACATCGTGCAAGCATGTTTTCTCCCGAGATTCCTCACGGTTCGCAAGTTGTAACAATCTATGTAGATGTGAAAAGGGTATTAGTTAACAATTGATAAAACTTTCATTTAACAAAAATATCAAACATTTTTCAGAATGGCTAATCCTGACAGTAAGAGACGATTGGGTCTCATTCAGAGGAATTTACAGGTACAGTAGGCACTATAATACACCATTGTTTTAAATTTGTGTAATTGTTATTGTGTTAAATGAAACTGATTATGGAAATTAAAAAGTTAAAAGTTATCACTGGCACTAAACAAGTATAGTTGACTATCTACCTACTGTACCTACCTTGATGTTAAGACTTCTTAACCTTTAACCTTGTGTGAATATTTCCATCACTGCGATTATACGCCGAGAACTGCTGTCAGTGATAGTGCCAATGTTTCTCCAAACGGTTTTGAATTGATTTAATGTCTCTGCCTCTATAATTCCATGTTTACATAATGAATTTGCAAAAAAAATTTTGGTCGAAATTCTCGGACTATCCCATAATAGGCACCACACTAGCACTAATCAATTGAGCATATTGATGTATTATCTATTGTTTTAATTCATTGGCGTAGGAAACTTTAGGGGAAGATCGTTTGACTAAATTGTTGGATGATGGACAGGACGTGCGTATATACTGGGGGACTGCAACAACGGGCAAACCCCACATTGCTTATTTTGTTCCGATCAGTAAAATTGCTGACTTCCTTGAAGCTGGATGCCAAGTAAGTATAGTATAAATAAAAATATTTCTGGATTAGCATGCCTTTTGTTATTTAATCTCAAAGAGATACTTCTAAAGTTCATGGTTGATGAGCCATTATACCAGAAAACACACACACACACATATATATACTGTAATTACCAACAACGTTTAAGAACCTGTTTCTAATGCAAAAATTAACCAATTATTAATAAATTACCCCCAATTTCTTGGGAGCTGAAAAACAGGACATGTTTTCAAACACTGGTTAAATGGCAGCCTCAAAATAACTGTTAAAAATGCCCATTCAATTCAGTGTTATTAGAACGCCATTTAACCGGTTATTGCTGTGCAACTTTTAGCTGAAACGCAAAATAATGGTTATTTGATTGACAGACGCTGACCCTGTGAACTACAGTACACTGCAGTAATGTTTGAATTGTCCGCCAGTACCAATTGCATTTTGGGTACATCTAAGGATTTCCGTCAATGACCACCCAGAGATATTTAGCAAAAAATTGAGAAGAAATGCAGTCGATATAAAAATAAATTTTAAATCTATTTTGAAATAAATTGTTTATTCTGCGCTATGCAGGAGAGACCCTAAGTACATTTTTTTACATGGTTTTCTAATTACATGCTCTTAATTTTTGTTTACTTTTAAATACAGTTTTGCATATTGATGTTTGTTTTACTGTTGGAAACTGTACATACATACATTTTTAAATACATATCTTTTTGTTTTTCATTAAGGTCACAATTTTGTTTGCTGATCTCCATGGTTACCTAGACAACATGAAAGCTCCTTGGAGCTTACTGAACCTGCGTGTTAAATATTATGAGAATGTAATAAAAGCTATGTTGCAGTCTATTGGTGTTCCTCTTGACAAACTTACCTTTATAAAAGGAACGGACTATCAGCTTAGCAGGTTAGTGTTCATTTTCAAGGTCAGATGTAAAATCAATTGCACCCAGCAACTTAAAGAAAAAAAATGGCTACACTATGAAATGGGGCGGATTGGTATAAAATGTGGTTCCCACTAGAACGCAACACTGCAACATATCAACGCTCTATTTAATCACAAGTGGGATCCGATGCTGCGAATTTATCGCTACGGGAAACCAAATCAGTTTGACAAGGCAAGAACACTAGAAAACGCATAGTACAGCACGTCGCTAAGTACGCGGGGTGAACCAGGTTGAGTCTACGGCAACTAATGTTGATGTGCAATTAGCCTGTTTGATTTACACAATTATTGGAGGGGCATTTTCTTATGTTGCACTATGTCGCATCGCTTGTGGGAACCATGCTTAAGCGGTCTATATACGGTGTATAGTGTATAGTGCTTAGACGGCTATAATTTGTGACATAGCAAGTAATCTTTATTATAGACCATTGCTATACCGCAGTCTAACCTCTAAGCAGTCTTTAAGATTAAAGCTTACACGAAGGAGTCTTAAAACAGTCTTAACCCTTTCTTTTAGTTGCAGGGCTGAAAGTTAACGTTCGCCGTGCACTCGTTTAGTAAGGGAGAGTATTAATTTTGTGAAGGTCGACCCGTCTGGCAACTTATATAAACCATATCCACCTATCTGTTATTATTAACCACGCTAGGCTATATATAAGCTACAGTAGTTCTGTTTTCTCTGTCGCGGACGAAGGTCATTGCACACACTACGCTCGAATAACAAGTCGGCAAAACAAAAAAACCCTTATTGTTATCGCCTGCCATACAAGCTTGTTTGGTACATTTCTATCTAACGAACATTGTATACTTGCTTTGCTGCTTGATAAATCCTTCTTCAATTGACGTTTAAAATAAGATATTCTATGATAAATGACCCAAACTATAAGTTTAATTTAGCGACACTCAACACCTTGTGAATAGGCTATGTACAAGATCATATGGCGTCACATATCTTCTGCGATTGAGTTTTAAAATATTTTTTTAGTGTGCCTATTGTGATTGAAAGGGGAGGGCGTGCAGGAAATGAATATAAATAAAATAATAAAACCCATTAGGGCCAGCAATTTTTGATAAGGACAATCCTTTAATTTCAACTGGCCCTACTAGCCACTATGGTTTAGAAGTTAATTTTCAGCCCAGGCATTACTTACCAATACCAAATTAATGATCATTGAACAAGCTGTAAGTGTTGAATCAAATAATAAAGATGATCTTTATAAAATATATTTTCTCGTAGAAATGTACGTACTGTTTGTAAATTGAACAAGCGTGACGAACATTACCTTATTTGGTATTCTACATGTAAAGTACAGCATTAATTTATTACTGTATCAGGTTACTAACAGGGTGGTTTTAGTAAGACCATCTATCTGATAAAGCCGGCTTTAATCGGAGAGTTACGACCATCAGTTAAGACTGTTGTGTAGCAACCTGCCCATGGTTTGATTGCAAGCAAGTATAAGAAATTTTCTTATTTGAGTGATTTTCCCCAGAATGATCCATTTGGTTCAAGATTAAGCTTAACCCAATTTTTTGTTCCAAATTAAAAAATATGGTGCGATGAAAAGGTTTGTTATGTGAATGTGTACCATCCAACCTATATATGAATCTTAACATGTTAATGGTCTTAAAATGCCAATTCCGTGTTTTTATATTTACTACAACAATATTACTGACTTTGTGATTTCTTTATTGTTCTTGTAGAGAGTACACATTGGATGTTTATCGACTTAGCTCTGTTGTTACTGAGGTAAATTAATTTATGAAACACATGAACAACAATTAAAACAAAATAAACCAATATTACCAAGAATATTACATGCATCATACCCAAAAATGTTGTTATTATTTTTGTAGCAGGTTATTCTCCTTTTTTATAATTTAAATACAAAGTTGAGGGAGCCAGCCATTGATATTATGTATTTTACATTTTCATTAATTTATTGATTTTGGACGTCGTATGTGGCAGAAAACCTAAATAATTCCTAAAATGAATTATGTCATAAATTATGGCATTATGGGGGCGCTATACAAACATAGATCAAATAGGTTGTGTCGTCAACGGTTACCAGCTCTGTGGATCAATGATATAAACTGAGTTTGATGTCTATTGACATCTTTAATGTTCTTTACTAGGTGAGAGAGATTATTTAGATCAGGCCTGGTGTAGTGAATATATCTTAGTTGGTTCCGAGCTTTCTCAGGCGTATATATTTCCACGCGACGTACACAACTGTCACTGAATGATAACTCATACAAAAAGTATATTTAACTCAACTAGAACTTTTATTCCTTGTAATTCGATTAATACATCTTTCTACCACTACCAGTCAAGCCTTAATATTTTCTTTATCATCTTTCCGTTTATCTACTCTGATCTTATTCTCTCTTCTTTCTTAAATATCTATTACATTCTACTTTTATACTGGATATGCAAATTTTAGGCTTCAGAGGAGGATAACATTTTCCCTCCAAAATTTACACGATTTTGATTGGCTAATATAAGGCGGACCTGGTCTAAAGCATCCTTCTCTAAACACAGAGAATCACAACATCAATAATATGACACCTGGTTTAGATAGTTCGGCCGCGGTTTGGTCCCGGCATGGAGAAATAAACTCCATGGTCCGGGAACCGGATTTCAGGCCGCGATATAAATCGTTTGCAGAATGCTGATTGAGATGGTTAAATTCAGTTATTTATTTATTCAGGTATAACAAATTTACAAAAGCAGACAAAAGTCTGAAAATATTGTATTACAAAGATTGAAACATTGAAAATGACAGATACATAGCAAAACTACACGTACAATTTAAACATACAGAAAGGCATATGTAAAAAAGAACATTAAAATGTGACAGTATTGCAAGGTTATTATATTTCAGAAGTAAGACGGCTATCTTGTAATTCTTTAACATAGAAAATAATTAATCTCACACGTGCATTATTCATGATTTCTTCCTCAGACCGCCAGCCTGGACCCCCTAAATTCAAAACATTGTAATACAAAAGATAGAGGACATTATATTATGTTTAGCAGTCCATTTTACAATTTTTAGGCCCTAACCCTAACCCTATCCCCTTGCCATTGTTACTGTGCCAGCATTAACCTAATACTGTATGTATATATGTTTTATGGGTTTTTTTCTAAAATTGAGATCAGGTGTCCCTCACTACTACTATTGATTTCAACTATAAAATAATTGAAGTGTTGTTATTTCTAGCATGATGCTAAGAAAGCTGGGGCTGAGGTTGTTAAACAGGTTGATCATCCTCTACTCAGCGGGCTGCTCTACCCAGGCCTACAAGCACTTGATGAAGAGTACCTGAAAGTGGATGCACAGTTTGGAGGGGTAGACCAAAGAAAAATATTTACTTTTGCAGAAAAAGTAAGTTCTGAAAATAATATTGAAAAATACTAAATATGTTTAACTAATTATTGTTTATTTAATATACTGTAATTTTATCTGTATATTTAATGATTACATTGAATGAATATCCAATATTACATTTAATTTTTAAAAAAACTCCATCAAATGACTACTATGCTGGTTAAGCTCATTAACATGTTAACTGTAGTTAATAAATAATAATATTTATTGGTTACTTATTGGTCATAGCTTTAATTAAAAATGATTTACTATTATTGTCAAAAATGGAGCAAATTGTTTTATCTTGGTATAAATCATATACTGTATGTCGTCTAGTAATAAGTGATGCTTAAATTCTGTTGAACCATTAATAAAAATGTTCCAATAAAAACATTATTTGAACATTAAAAAAACATTATTTAATTACTTGGCAAAATAGAAAGTTATCGTTCTGAATTTGTTTGTGTAAATAAGTATATGCTACAGAACATGCCCATTGAAAGAAAAGTGGTTCATTAGTAAAAACTTCAGAAATAAAAATAAAAATTTGTATTCTTTTAACATAGACCAAAAATAAAATATCAAGTAGTGAGCCCTCTCCGAATATTTTTCCCCAACATATTTTGCCAAGTACTTCAGTCAGTTTCTTTCATTTTCTTGTTTTTTTTGTGTTTTTTTTTTAAAGTACTTGCCAGCATTAGGTTATGCCAAGAGAATCCATTTAATGAATCCAATGGGTAAGACTAAAGCCTTGTCTACACTATCAAACTTAATGTGACAAAAAAATGTGGTGTGCCCATATATGGACATGATAATGTCATTAACTTAACTACCATATTTTGTTATATCATTACCATATTTTGGCACATCACACTTTTTTTTTGTCAAACTATTTTGATAGTGTAGACAGAGCTTAAGTTAATTAAGTTATTTGCTGTGATTAGTTTTTGTAATCTATAAATATATATTACTGCTATTGTTATTATGGCATAATATTCTAACTTTACTCCTGTAATCATTACCAAAAGTGCTGATTTTGTTCTGTTTCAATGGAAAATAGATTTAAAATAATACAATTATTGTTGTTTTCAGTACCTGGACTCACAGGAACAAAAATGAGCTCATCTGAAGAGGTAAAAATTATTTTTTTTAGACATGATTTGCTTTACCTACACTATATTGTCAATTTACCAAAATTGACCTACATAACTGTAAAATAAAGTATATCTCTTTCATTGGTGTATTAACGGCATATTAGAACAAAATGATTCAGTGTTTGGTATTTGCATAATGGTGTTGTTTTTCCATCCTTACACAAAAACAAGATGCATCGTTTTAATTTAAGTATGTTTAAGGGTTCCCACTCGACAGTGAATTAGTTGTTTTTTTTTTTTACATTTTGGTTTTTCATGTCTCTTATGTTTCTCTGTTATTTTTTATCCGTTTATTTTGACTGTACTGGCCTTGTTTTGAGACAAATAAAAAAAACACAGATATGTATGTAGTTTTTTAAAGATACTGGTACTGGTCCTTGTAACCATGATACTAGATCACATATGGTGGCTATTGACTGTATACAGTTAGCGCTTATGGACACTGCATGTTGAATGCCCAAAACAATATCACTCCTGCATCCCACTAGACCACTTTAATTTTTTTTTATACAGTATGAATATTGTACACGTATTTATATATTATAAATAGAAAAAATTTTGTATTAATGGTTAATTTTAGGATTCGAAAATAGACCTTTGTGACAGTCCATCATCACTAAAGAAGAAATTAAAGAAGGCATTTTGTGAACCAGGGAATGTCACTGAAAATGGAATCCTATCGTTTACAAAGCATGTATTGTTTCCACTATCACGAGGAAAACGTAAGGGCAACATCTCTTTTGAGATAATAGTTCTGTAGTTGTATTTGGTCATACTAATCTAGGCCTGGTATCGCCAGGTAGGGGCCCAGTATTGCCTGGTACAGTTTTATGATATAAAATGGTATCAAGTACATTTTATTAACATGCATTAGTTGTAAATCTATCTTATATATATTTTTCTTTCCAGAAACGAGTTAAAATTAGTTAATTAAAAATTGTTTAACTTTTCATTTGTAACAACATGTCAACAAAAACAAATCATCACTTATCACAGAGGGCAGTCTTCAGTTTCAGAATAAACCTAATCAGTATTTTAACAGTTTTTTACATTAAAATAGTATAAAACGTACAATTAAATATCACAATAACATTAATAAATACAATGTTAGCATGTACTTGATAAAACCCTAACAATAACACCGGGCGACACCGGGCGGAGATTAGTATGACCCGATTGTATTGATACATTGTTAATTTTGTGACCCACACAACTGCTAGTATGTTGTACTGTATTTTGTGATAGTGGTATTTTTATTTTCGTAGCTTTATTTTCTTTTTTATCTTCATTATTTTCTGTTATTACATTTTTAATTTTGACATGCTTTATATATACAGTATATATTGTCTGTGAGGGGTATTTGCAGACTTACTATCTGTGATTTAGTGATTTACAATAAATTTATACTAAATGTTAATTTCATCTTTTAATGTAGCTTTCTTAATTGAACGCAAAGAAGAATTCGGAGGAAACAAGTTATACGATGATTACGAGAGTCTTGAAAAAGAATTTGGAGAAGAGGTAAATTGCTATTCTACTTTATAATTCTCACTACGACGATCGAGGAACTCAGTAGTTAGAAAACAGGTCTTTTTATAAGTATATACGTGGTGTACCTCAAACTTTCTATAAACATACTTTATAATGATAATAATAAACATTTATATTGTGTGCCATACATCCAATGAAATTGCTCACAGGTTCAGACAGAAAATGATAGTGATACTGTACGTCTTGAATACTACAGTAGCTTGTAGTAAAATTTCTATATGTTATGGGGAGGATTGCTGTAAAACAGCCTTAACTGATGGTCTTAACTCCCTGATTAAAGCCGGCTTTATCAGATAGACAGTCGTACTAAAGACACCCCTGTTAGACCATTGCTATAAAACAGTCTTATCTAAAACCGCGTACAGTAACAAATTGGGGGCGCAATTTACATGTAGAATACCAAATAAGGTCATATTCATCATGCTAGCTCAATTCACAATTATAACATTAACAGGTACATTTCTACGTGAGAAAATCTATTCTATATAGAGATTATTTTTAATTATTTGCTTAAAGCTTGTTCAATTGTCTTTCATGATCAGTTATGAATAGACAAAAATAGAGGTTTTAGACTGTTTTAAGACTGCTTAAAGGTTAAACCGCAGTATAGCAATTGTCTATATACTTGCTACATCACAAATTATAGCCGAATTAAGACCGTTTATAGACCGCTTATAGCAATCGGCCCATGTTATCCATAAAATAGTAATATTGACTTTGCCAATTCAATTCAACCTATTAATACATTCCCAGAATCTCGCTCTTCCCTGATACAGTTTACATCATAAAAGCAGATGTCTCAACTTGAAATGATTAATTATCTATAGACTTTATGAAACATGACCAAACAATAGAGGGTGCTATATAAAAACTCTTGTGCATCAACATTTTATATTTAAACACTGGAATACATTAGCAACGCATTGTTCGCTTTTAGTTACATTTGAATCAGAAGGTCTAATATATTATATCTATAAAATACAATACTAAGAATAAAACAGAGTGAGTGAGTGGCCGAGCGGTTAAGACAGTGGAACCGTAATTACGTAGCCATAACATCGGCAGGGGTTCGAGGCTCACTCACTCCATGGTTCTGGTGGTAGAACAAGTCTTCTCGGATAAGGACTATAAACCATAGGTACAGTGTACACTTCTAGCTCGTGTGCACTTTAAAGAACCTAGTACATCTTTCGAGACGAGTAGGTGGTTACCCCGGTGTATTAGTACATCACAGCCACTGATCACCAACTGGGCCCTCTGGGAGACCAGTCTTTGACTGAAGAGGTTACCCAGTATAAATATAAATTTCAATTCAATTCATTAAGTTTAAGAGTCACACACATGTGTTGATTTTTACAACTACTCCAACTGAAAAAAAATTTAACTGTAGCTTGGTATAGTTAACATGCTTGCCTTCCAATCTTATGGTCCAGGGTTCAATCCTGCCAGGGTTATAACTCACAACTCTTTCAACTCCACTCCCTAAGCCTCAAAAGAGACTTAGTTTATAAGCACGATAAATTATAAAGTAGTTTATCCATCCTGTAATTGGTGAGTTTTTGCTTGCTGTTGGATGTGTATTAAATAAAAAATGAAAAAAACAAATTTTAAATATTATTTTGGTTTAATTTTGTAGCTGGTGCACCCTGGAGATCTAAAGCAAGCAGTAGAACGGGAAATAAATAAACTACTTGACCCAATTAGAAAGCAATTCCAGTCACCTGAGTTAAAGGAACTAGCATCTAAGGCATATCCAGTAGAACCAAAAACAAGTAAGACAAATGTATTTATTAACTTGTTTATTTTTTTTAATTGGATTAATTTGCAAATTTCTTTGATATATTTGTGTTTTGAAATAAATGTTAAAAAATAAACAATTTATATAAAGATATGAACTATTTCTGTTAATATATAATTTAAATATTCAGATTAATATAATAATAATGTTATTTATACATTATCATTATTAATATTGGGTTATGACGACCAGAATGTTGACCATGATCAGTTGTTTTGAACAAAAACAATTAATTTAATTTACTCTAATACAACAGTTTTTCATAGGCTGATCATGCTCACAGAGTTTATTTAAAGATTAATTTGAAATTTAACAACAACAGATAGAATTTCTTTTTTCAATTTTTTTTGGAATGTTAATTTCAGAAGTGAAAAAAGGTGCCAAGTCTGGCGCAAGTGAAGAATTAAGCCCATCACGACTTAATATCAAAGTTGGGAAGATTGTCTCGGCTGAAATGGTAAGTTCTCTAGCAAGTATTAATACATCCAATATTCTTTATGGAGGAAAGATACATTAAAATATAAAAAGACTTTATTTATTCTGTTAATGTGCTTAGCACCCTGATGCGGATACTCTTTACTTGGAGAAAATTGATATTGGAGAAGATGTGCCGAGAACTGTGATCAGTGGCCTAGCTGGTAAGGTTGAGCTGGAGCAGTTAAGAGATAGATTAGTGGTTGTGTTATGTAATCTTAAGCCAGTGAAAATGAGAGGAATTGAATCACAAGCAATGTTGCTATGTGCTGTAAGGTAAGAAAACTTATGAGATTTTTTATCATTCAAATCTTAATAGCCACTTGAATAATTAGCTTTAGATGTTTTACTCTGGACCCACTTACCATATTGCTTGTCCAAGTTAACATTACAAAACTAAAGCTCTGTCTACACTATCAGACTAGTTTGACAAAAAAAAAGTGTGAAAAGTGATATAACCAAATATGGTAGTGATATGATATCATCATGTCAATATATGGGCACATCACATTTTGTTGTCATATAAAGCTTGATAGTGTAGACAGAGCTTAAGATAAAATTTCATTATGTATGAACATTTTCTATATTTTTGTTTGTTTCACAGTGAGGATGGTACAATTGAACCACTTAGTCCTCCAGAGGCCAGTAGCCCTGGAGAGGTAGCTCTGTTTGAAGGTCACAGTTCTGGAGAACCTGATGCAGAGCTTAAGCCTAAGAAGAAAGTATTTGAGCAACTTCAGGTTAATAATATGGCTTAATTTGCAAGAGTAGTATGCTTTAAACCTTTTCCCACATGGCCCAAGCTTTTTCAGTAGAACTCCTATTAATATAAGGAGACACTTTTAGGACCCAATCAAGTGTGGAGACAAAGTTTAGGCCTGTAATATAAAAAAAAAAAACAAATTGTCCCTCATTCTTTTCATGTTAAAGTGTCCTCTAAATAGGAGGAGTTCTACTCTCTTTATATTGAGAATCTGTGTTGACATTTATCAATATTTGCTTATATTTTTGCTTAAGCTGAAATATTTAAGAAGTGCTTAAGCAAATAACTTAATCTTATTTATCAAACCGTCTTAGCAGAAAAATTGTCTTAGGTAAATTTTACTTTGCACATGTGCAAAATTAAACTCTAGCGGGCAGCAAATTATGTCTTAAGACGAAAATTCCTTGCTTACGCGTGCGCATTAGCTTTTTTCTCTTAGCGATGGCGGCGCTATGACTATCAAAGAGAATAGGTACAGTTGAGTGTATAGGGTGTAATATAATATCTTATTCTTCTTCTCTTAGTGTGCATAACCACATAACTTATTTAGGCTTCCTTCCATGTTTTTAATTACTATCAAACTTTTTAATATTATTATAATAATAATTATAATAATAATAATAATAATAAGATTTTTATAGCTCACATACCACTCAAGAGTGCTCAAGGCGCATTTAAAAATAAAAAGAAATAAATCATACAAATTCCTGACAAATAAAATGCAATTATTATGTTTTATTTTTTATTATGTGTGGAAAATATATTGAATAAATGAAATAAACGATTAATATGTTCATTCCTTAGATTTTAAATCAATTTAATTTATAGATGATTTTTATGTATCTTATAATTGTGTGGTACTGACAGATTTATTTAATGCTACAATTTATTTTCATATATTTTTCAGGTTGACTTAAAAACCTCATCTAATGGTATCGCACAATGGAAGGACCATCAACTTGTAACCAAATTAGGACCAGTTGTAGCACCCTCACTAAAAAATGCTTCTATTAGATAATACTGTAGTTTATATTAATTATTGATAGTCATTTCTCAAGCCAACTTATTTAAAGTCACACATATCTGAGCTATAATTGTACAGGCTATATACAGTATACTGTACTATGTTGTACAGGCTATATATCATTATATGGTTAACCCATTTGTACCAAGCACTAGAAGATTTAGTTTGAGATGCCCTTCAACTAAAATTTATATACCTAAGAAAATGGAACAATTTAAAAGACAGTACCATCTTTACAACTAATTTTTAACATGGAGAAATTAATTTTGATGGGTAGATACATTGTGGAAGTGTAGTGTTGATATGTTATATGGTATATTATAATCATTTTTTACTCGTGGTACCAGAGTCTAGGACTCTCATCTTCTCTTCCATCCGACACTATTAAGTAAAAAGTGCGGTTATAAAGTACTACTCCTCCCTTATTCGTAGTATTAGTATTGAGCTGGGATTTGGCATGAATATACTACAGGGACATGTCCTCAAAGCTATAGAGCCGGATTTTTTAATTTCTGACCGGATGCAGCCATATGACGTCTCGAAGATGATACCGTATAGCCGTATGTAGCGAAGTTATTGATTGACGTCATTACAGCTTCTTTTGCTGTACCCCGAGTATCGCACAATCATACTTAAATCTTTATAAAAATTGAGCTTTAAATGTGGGATGCTAACAATTAGGTTTTTGTACTTAATAATTGTACTTGTTTATAAAATATTTTATTGAATACACCATATTTATTCAAATAAACGCACCCTCCCCCTTTCCCCCAACATATATACACAATAGTGTATCATAACACATTTCTATTTGTAGTAGAATTCATTGATTGGCATGATCTACAATTTACCAAGTATTGATACAATTTGTATTATTATATTAAAGAGTTGTATTTATTCATATCTAGGGGTATTTATTTTATTATACATGTTACCATATTACACCCTCCCTAAAAACCCTCCTAAAATATAAACGCCCAAGGGCGTTTAATTGAATGAATATGGTAATATAAATCACAAGATATGCTACTCGATTCCATATAAGGTATGCAGAGTATGTGACTAGTCCAGGCATACATTATTTGGGACCACTGTTAATCTATTAATATTCTCGTTATTTTATTCACAAAAATACATATAAATAATATACAGATTCATAAAATTGGCCATACCATAGCAGTAAGAACTGAATTGTGGCACAAAGTTTGATGCATAAGCACAATGTCCATTAGACTTGCCCCAAGTAGTTATTGTCTTTTTATGTTAGTTCACCAGTTGGCGTTTGGTTTTTGTCTGAAAATACCAAAATTGTGAGCGCAAGTATGAAACGCCATGTGTGCCAAAATATTTATCTTTTATTAATTTCGGTCTAGAACCTAGACTAAATGTCCATGCAATACAAGTAAACATTATTGATAGTATCATGCAAGCACTTTTATATATTAATCTTTGGTCAAAGTAGTGCCCCAGAAATGAATCAATATTTCGAAAGTTACCAAATAGATTTTCTTGTTTATTCGACTGGTCTTAGAAGATCTTCTCGCTATTACTATCCAAGCGAGTAGATCTTTTGCAATTTAAGGAACTCGAATAGCAAAGCAATCAGTCGAATATGTCTACACATTTAATGTTTGTGACTATTATTTTTGTGTTAGTATTCACGTACATGTTGCTCCTTAAAGCCTGTATTCCTGTCGACATTAGTCGACGCTATCGTTAACAATAATCGGCGATCTTCTACGTAAACATTGAAATGTTAACGATTTACAGGAAAAGGTACTCGCTATTGTCATCATTTCAACTTGATCGTTTTCAAACGATCGTCGTTGAACTGTTAACGACAGGCTTAAGATAGTTTTGATGTCAGTGCCATCCCAGGTATCCTTCTCATCATGCACTTGGTCGGTATGGTTTAATAATATGAATTGGCTAGTATCTTGAGTCTATTTTAATATTTTTGATATATTTTATAACTAGCAATTGTCGTCGTATTTGCTTGGGAGTTTTAACGTTGAGTATAGTTCTTCCGTTGCGTACTTATTTAACATTAGTATTTTGAGCATTGAGACTGTTCATAACGAAAAAGCTTGCATTGTTAACATTTTCTATTCGAATGATTTTCTGTTGAATACAATCCGTTTAAAATTTACCATTTGAATACAGAACATACTCAAGGAATCTTTATGTTGACAACGAAAGTTCCCAACGACTAATGGTATATGTTATAATGTAGATAAAGTAGTAAAAAGCAATAGCAAAGCTGTGATACATATGTGATAGGCTACCAATCTTTTCAAGTTTATAATGACCTACCAATTTAAGTCCTCAATTACCTTTGTTAAAAAATGTGACGCTTTTGTCAAAACGGTAAACATTAAATGAGAAAATCTAGTTGAAGAAAATTAAATATGAGTAGAGAATCTATATATTATTATGCTACATTTGTAGGGGTTTTAAAACTTTTGGGTATATTAAATTTTAAGCACATGAATAAATATAATACAAGTTGAATTGGATATTATCCCATTATATTAAAAGTAGGCTGTTTTAATGTCATATACTTATTACCTACTGTGATGTAATTGTACTAAAAAGGACATTTGAGAGTACTTTTGGGTGGGACTCAGCATGGTGTTAAAGGGTAAAGCTTGGTTCCCACTAGCACACAACATTTATTAATTGTGTTGATTGGTCAACTACGTCCCTAGTGGGAAACAAGTTTTACTAAAAGCTGTAGAGAAAAATAACTTTCAAACTTGTCAAGTTCCTTTTATTTACAATTTCTATACAGTTTTGAAAAATTAAATATACACTATCTTCTACTGAAGTTATAATACAGTATAAAAAACAAACTATAGGTCAACAGAGTAATGAAATGTAATGTTTAACATACCATTAAAGGATAGTTACAGGTTTGAAATTGTTATTGTTCATTGTAAGATATAAAACTTTTGCAACAGCATTGAAAACTCCACTTACCACATAAAATAAATGGAGTTATTATCAATGCTGTTGCAAGGGTTTATAATAGACAGTAGAAATGTTATGCCTGGAGCTACCCTTTAAGTTATAAGCATCCTTCAGATATACTATACAGTGTATATTTCTATGGCTTCCCTCTAAATCTGTACTATTGTGTGCAAGAAGCATATTTTTTTTACACTAGTAGCCCATTCATGTACTGTAGCCCAGCAAACTCCAGACACCGGGGTGTCAGGTGTTCTGTATGGTGTGCACACCAGTGTTTGTTGGGCAATTTAGGGGTAGTCAAGGCTGTACGCATATACAAGGGATTAATCAACAAAGGAAAAGCTACATCTGCCAAGTATGCAAATGACCAAATGTCAATATGTCAGAATAAGATGGCTCTTGTGCACTAGTACTATATAAAGCTATTTAAATTAACTATTATAATTTATTAGTACCATTTATACCAGAATATAATTTTGGTACACATTTTCCATAAAATATTATATGAAGGCTATGTATGTTTTTACAAATGCTGACAGTTTTCAAATAATCTATTGTATATTTGAGCAAGTCATAAAATTTAAAAATTATCCAATGAGCCTTCCACAAATAAAAATAAATTATATGACCAACAGATTAGCTTTATAAAATAATATCTTTATTTATAATATAAAATTTTGAACAACACAAACTCTGGCAAAAAAAAAAAGATTTCTGATATAAAACACATCGTTCATGATGTCTATAAGCAGAAAAAATATTCTCTTCAAATTTGGTATAACTAAACAACTAGTATTTAAATCAGTAGTTCTCAACAATTTTGAACTGTGCCCCCACCCTCTCCTCCACTTGCAGGCTTCCACAGATGTAGCCTGCAAGCTAACCCTTTTGAGAACCCAGGATCCAAATGCTTGTTGGAGCAAGGCAATCTAACAACAGGACACTGAGCTCGCCTTGCCAAGATAGGAACTCGTCTTTTGTCTGGGTGCAACAAATACCAATAGTACTATGTACATATTCTCTTAAGGAACTGATTGTTTTGCAGCCACAGACAAACCCTTTGATCTCCGGAGCTCAGCATCCTGTTATTAGATTGCCTTGGTTGGATTATCTGCTATTCTACCAGTTAAAAGCAAGTATAAGATTTGATATACATCTTCCATTGACAATCTTTTCAGTCACAGTATTTCAAGCCTGACAAAAACTTATCAACATCCATATTCTTTGGAAATCCTTTCCTCTTCTTAGTTGATTTCTGTGTATAAAAAAGCAATATTTGTTATTGAATTAGATCTAAAAAGAAGTATTTTTATGTGGAGAGACTCTCGACTGTTATTTTTGTTATAACATTTAGGTTATCCTGCCTCATTGATTTACTTTTGTTCTGTTTTCAGAAATGATAAAATACCATAAAAGAAGCCCATCTCGAAAAAAATGAGGGTTTTCACTGTACCTTTTCAGTCTTGGAGTTTCTTTTCCTCTTTTGTCCTGCTCCACGAACATCTTCATTTATTTTCTGTTTCCTTGGGCTTTTTTTTATCCCTCCTGTTTCTATTCCAGGCGTCACATTAGATATCATAGGTACTGCAGGAGTTAATCTAGATATTAATCCAGGTGGCTCACCAGGTGTTTTTGGTTTGTGAAGAGCAGTGGTATACAGCTGCTCATTTTTCTCCTGCATAAATTTACTTGGGGATGATGAGGCCATGTCCATCAGCAGTTGAGCTGCTTCGTTGACCTCTTGGTCAATATTATGACTAACATCTGGTGAGTTCAAAGTGATACAGTCAACTTCCCCAAATGACACATGTTTCAACTCTGGTGGTGCACTTTCAGTCTGCCTAAGTGAGCTTTTTAATTTCTTTCCCTTTTGAACAGGAGAATCTTTAAGTTTCTTGTTAGCAGGAGAGACATTTGGTTTATTTCTGTTTTTAGCTGGAGAACCTACCACAGCTTGACACGCAGTCTTTTTATTATACCGTTTTCTTGGAGACTTTTTAGTCTTTTTCTCTTCCGGTTTCAATTTTCTTCCAGGTGATTTTGACTTTTCAGTTGGTGATGCCTTCTTTCTGGGTGATCTTCTTACACTTTGTTTTAACTTAGGACTTTTAAAAGGACTTTTCTCAATTGTTGTTTCACATAAATCACTTGTACTATCTGGCAATGGTCTTTTTTTAAAAGGCAAATCTTCACCCAATTTTTTTGGTGTATTTGTCTTTATCTCCTCATTATTGTTTATGACGATACTTTTCTCTTCAGCTGGAGAATTTTTATTAGTCTTATTTGAAACTTGTTTCTTTGTATTCCCTTTTCTTTTTGTTTTTCGCCCTTTAGTTACTTTTACTTTGTCCTCGAATGTAGGATCATTATCCTCAAAATCAAGAATTCGAATATGAGAGTGGCTAGATAAATCTTGTTTCCGCAACCTTACTCGACCTTTACTTGCACTACCTTGACTAACATTTGGAGAAGACTCCAAAGGTGATTGTGAAGTATCAGCATTCACCTCTTGCAAAGACGTAACGCCATCTAATGTTCTTCTTACCACTACCTTAACTGGTGTCTGAATGATGTTTATACATTCTTGAGAACTTGCAGTTTGTATGGCATGCAGATCCATAAGATCAATAGTTTGCAGTTTATTAGTATTCTTGTTTTCTACAACTGGTTTCTCCACAGCGGACATAAATACAGAATTATGGGGATATTTTTCAGAGTTCACAGGAATCGGTCTTATTCTGCGCTTACCACGGTTTGATTTTTTGACTGGTTTGTTCAGTTTGGTAGACATTAAGGCATCATTTTCTTTTACTCTCAAAGCAGTGAACAATTCTGATTTACTTGCTACAGACGAGATGATGTTAGATGCATTACTGTTTCCATACTCCAAATTTGATATATTTACTCCTGTTTTAGTAGGATTAGATGCTAAATTCTGGATAGTAAAAGATGACTCATTTTGGCTGAACGGTATAACAGAAAAATTTGAAATCTTAGAGAAAATATTAGAATTATCAAGACTGCTGCTATCTCCATTATGCGGAATGTATGAGATAGGAATTGGTGCTGATGCTTGTTCAGATGGACCAATCAAAATTGGATCGATAAGACAAGGAATATTGATTACCTGGTTAACTGAATTTAATTGCGAACCAGCAGGTAATATAGGCCTTTGTTTAAAATGTGTGGAAGCCTGCTGTTGCCACCTTTTCCGATAGTTCATCGAAGTTAGAGACTTTGTACAAGGTGTTGGGTTATCTGCAGCGGTTTTTGGACGAATAACAGAATTATATGTATTCACAACTTCTACAGGACAGCTGTATACAATTTGCGGTTCAGACTTGTGAGAAATGTTAATTATAGGCGCCAATGATATACTTTGGTTAACTGCTGCTGACACTCCTAAAGGTTTAAAATTATTACATTGACCTATCTGTGCTTGTTCAGTATCTGCAACTTCATAGTAACTACCTGATTGGGCTGACATTTCTGATGGTTTTAATTCATAATTAAATTGAGCTGGGTCTAACTGAGCATGGTCAGTTTCTGCAGCAACCTCTGATACTTCATAATAATTAGCTTCTGACTGAACTGGTATTATTTCTGCTGACAACATTAATGGTCTTAAATTATGACATTGATCAGGTTGAGTTTCAGTTACTGGAACTTCAAAATGACAACCACTTGAATCAACTGGCACAATTTCTGGTACCATTTCTGCAGACGCTTTGTTTAAACCATGACATGGTTCAGACTGAACTTGTTCAGTTTCTGCTGTCACTCCCAAGACCTTAAAATCACAACTGTCTGTTTGAACAAGTTCTGCTGAAACATCTGATGGTTTTAGTTGATTATTACATCCAGTGGATTGAATAGATCCTGTTGCTGTTTTCACCTCAGATGGTTTATATTCAAAACCACTAGTGGATGATACATCTGTGTAACAACTAAGTTTAGGTTCATTGTTTTCTTGACTTGGTGTTGTATTTTCTTTCACCGCAACTTTTTTCTTTGGAGATGGCCTTGTTTTCAAAATCTGGTTTAGTTTTACCGGAGATCTAGATTCTTCCATAGCACAAGCAAGAATTTTAGCAGCAAAAGACACTGATGATGTACTTTCTTTTACCTCTGAAGGAAGATCATTGGAAGTTGTTCTTCCTTCATCTCCATTTCTTAAAGCAAATTCATTGTCTGATTTTGAGTTATTGCAATAAAGATCTCTGCAAACAGACCTCGAAATAGTTGTTGTGCATCTCTTGCCCTGTTGGTTGTGAATACTGTTCTTCTCATTTATTGGGCTAAATTCTGGAAATGTTTCAAAACATTTTAAAGAACTGCTTGTTTTGTTTCTTTCTACTTTGTCTTTCAAACCTTTGAGTTTATTATCACGTTCAGTTATTGTTGCCTGAACAGTGGTTTCTGTACTTGACTGTAAGTTCATGCCTTGTATTTTGTTGTTTTTAGAAGATAAACATCTCTCTGATGGTTCAACGTTTTCTTGAGATAATTTTGTTAGTTTTACATTTCTTGAAATATGTTTTTCATTTAAATGAGGAATATCCAACATTGATGTTTGATTGCAATTACTCCTTTTTTCAGAATTCGCATTTATATTTTCATAACAATTTGAGTCAATTGGTGAATTCTCTTTTGTTTTTAATTTCTTCTTGCCTTCTTCAGAATCTGATACTTTAGGTAAAACACTGTTAGTTTTTCTAGCAGTAAATGGTGAGGTTCGAGCACATGTTTCTTGTTTCTTTGGTGTACCTGTTGACATCATCACAATACTCGATGGTTCTAAGAAAAGAAAATATTTGTATATAATGTGCTTTAAGATTCAATGTAATATTTATTAAGAATATTAATGAATGAAATATATAAATAAAACATTTATTTGATTAAAAATATTTTTTAGGTATAAAGCAGGACTTGTATAAACAGAACTAAATTACACTTTTAAGCATATATACAATGCACTGTATGTGCCATGGATAGTAGAAAATGTGTTTTGAATAGGTGAGTCTAAGTATAGATGGATCAACACCCAATAGGCTAAATAATATTTCAATAGGACCAAAAATTGCTTGAAAAGGCAAAGATAAAGTTGATATAAAATGTTACAACATGAAAAAACAGTTAACAAAAACTTTATTTTACCTAAAACATCTTTTTTAGATGGCTTGCGTGATTTTCGCCTACGTCCTGAATTGTCGGGTACATCGCTGGATTCTTCCAGTGGTTTGTCCAATAAGCCACTAGTGGTAGGCTTATCTGGCATGCCACTATTCGTAGGCTTATCTAGCAAGCCGCTAGTGGTGGGCTTATCTAACAGGTCACTTCTGATTGGCTCATCTAGCAAGCCACTAGTGGTAGGCTTATCTAGTAAACCACTAGTGGGGAGTTTATCTAGCAAGCCACTAGCGCTGGGATTATCTAGAACACCACTAGTAGAGGGATTATCTAGCAATCCACTGGCGGGTTTCTCTGGCGAGTTGGGTATCAATGCTGAATTACTGCATTCATTAAATAAAAATGATTTTGTAGGCGACAAATGCTGTGTGTTATTCATTTCATTTGAAGCTAAAACATTATCTGTGCAAAGAAAAAAAAAGCAAATACATAAAATATTTTGCTACAAAAGTTATTAAAATAAATAATACATATCAACTTTTTTATGGAACTGGTCTTGAAAGATTAAAATTCATAAAATTCATAAAATTACCATCTGTAAGTGACTTTTCTCTTTGATTTAGGTGTTCTTGCAAAAACTCTTGCTTACTGATGTTGAATAAATTAAACAAGCCTTCAAATGCTGGGTCAACTGTCGTCATATTTACAATATCTTGAATAGTGTCCTCAGAAAGGTGAGCATCCAAGAAGCTGTCTGTAAACACTTTCCGACTTTCTACTTCTGGCGGGTCCAGTGGTTTGATAGGAGTTGAAATTGTTGGCTGGTTGTTTTCACTATATGAGTAAAATAAATAAATGGTATTATCTCTTAGTGTACGTGAAGTCTGTAATCCGATTGGTCATTATGTACGAGATATTTCCAGTATTCCGTGAACAAGCAGGGTGTAACTAACAATATGCTCATTTGGTAGAGTTGGGGATTACCCCAGTACTGGTCCATCTCAGCCTCCCTTGTTATGGACAGACAAATGAGTAACATTTGGTGGCAGCTTCATGATAATAGGCAGGTTAAAAGATGTTGTAAAGTATTCGTCCACACCTGTGTGTAGTCCAATTAGGACTACAAGATCACCCTGCGACCTCTATCTGACAAGGTGTTCTAACCTTTAGGTCACAGAGGCTTCAAGCTTGAATAAGTTTAAATACCTAATATAATCATATATCTATAATATATTTTAATCACAAATAAAAATTGTTTAAAAACCTTGGAAGAGCTTTGTTAATGTTTTCTGCCAGTTTTTGCTGTAGGTAGGAGTCACTAAGCAACTTTTCAAGTAACATTGGAAATTCTTTGAGATCATCCTCTCCAAGGCTGATGCTCGTGCCATCCTCTCCAGTCTTTACGCTTGTATCCTTACTAAAATGTAATGACAATGAGGTATACTATGGTTCTTAAAAAGAAGGAAATGCTTATTGCTTCTATGTAACAGGGTTCGCCATCACTGTTTAAGGTCTAATTTGTACAAAGCTCATAGACAGGATGTTTTTTCTGAATTGCCCTTTTCAAACTAGAGACTAGCAGCAGATGTGATGGTAAAGAGGCCTAAACTAGCCTTGCTGATGACGAGTTCTTGCACCTTTAGTGGAACCCCCACTCCCTTTTTAACAAAACCTGGCTACGGGCTTGTGTATATAGACCCAATGTTCTTCATACAATTTAATAAGGCACAAAACAAAGGCTGGATATCAAACCCAAGCCTTACATGACTATTTGCTTGTTCTAATGCATCTAATTCTCTAATGTAATTATTTTTAGTTGAGTTTTACTCACTCTTTATCTTTATCTGCTTGTCGGCCAATGACTGTGTCTGTATTCTTCTGGTTAGATTCATCTGATTTAATAAAAATGATATATGCAGATTTAGTAACACTCTACCAGGTGATTTCACAACAAAAACTTATTTTTGGTTCCCACTAAGACGCAACGCAAGGTTTGAATAATCCATCTCTTGTGATTGGTCAAATTACCTGCGTTGCACTTACGTCTTTCTTGTTGTGTCATAGTGGGAATCAAGCTTTAGTTAACACAAACTAATTGTTCTATTGAGAGGGTATTTTTTCATGTTTTTTTCTTTTTCTTCACAAGACTTTGTATCAAATAGCAAATGGTGATAATTTTCATAATTTTCTTTTTAAAAAATTGTACTGTATTAAGTAATTCCAAAACAAAGAATGAATTGATGTAGCACGACAAAAAAAAAAACAAAAGTAAGATGACAATAAAAATAATTCTGCAATGAGTAAAAAAACCCTCCAGCAGATTTATCTTAAAAGTGCATTATTTCATTCAAACAATTAAAATATTCTTTAAATAAATTATATAGAACCCTCAACTTGTTATTACTTGTTATTGTCATAATAAAACTCACATAGTTTTTCTGGAGAAGGTTGAATGGGTGGTGAAGCACTAATGTAATCCATTTCTTGTACTTCATTTGCATATTGATTGGATGATTGTATACAACTGGTTTCCAGATCAGCAAACTGATTAACTGTCTCATCAGGCAGTTGATTGGCTGATAGATGACTGTTCTGATTGGTTAATATTACTGAACTTTGATCATTTGCTAAATGAATATTATGACTGGTTACTGATCCTGACTTCTGACCTCCTGCCGGATTCAAAGTATCACTGCTAGATACACTCTCACTTGTAATATACTGTCGAGTATTACAAAAATTTGCAGGATCTACCACAATTCTGTCAACATTTGATGGCACAACAGGCAAGCCTTCGGATGGCAGCCGTGTAGAAGCTAAACAAGGAATAAATACAATACTAATCATTTAAATTTACAGACTTTCGGTGTGTGTATTATGTTCCTATTATACATATTGTAGGGCTGTATCCATAATAAATAAATCAAAAAGTTCAACGTCATCACATTTAATTTTTTTATGTAAAAGATCAAATGATAAAGTTTTAATAACTAAATGATTTTTTCCAAGATGAAGGCATACTTGACTGAGTGAATTTTAAAGTTACCAGTTTGTGATTGTAAACTCCTAGAAACATTGTTTGACCTCTGACTCGAATGACTGGCAGTTTCAGGTGGGTCAATGATTACAGCGCCTGGTGGAATGTCAGAGTATGTAATCGTCAAAGGTAGAACAGGGTTTCGCTTTTTTAACCTTGCAGCTTTAGCATCCTTCTCTTGTTGCAGGCGAAGCAATTGAAGTTTTTTCATAGCAAAGCCTGTATGAAAAAATAAATTGACAAAAACATAACTTTTTACTGTAATTGTAAATGTTGGGTGTTGTTAAGCTTTGTCTAACTAAAAGTGTGATATGGGTTAGGGTTATGCCTAAATATGGTAGTGATATGCCCAAATATGGTAGTGATATGACATCAGTGTTAGTTTGATAATGTAAACAGAGATTTAGAGACTTTCAGTTGGGCTTTTAAAAACTATATTCACAATCAGATTGATATCACTTTTTTGAATAAGTATAAAGCTGATTTAACACAAAGTAAAAAGTATTTAACTATTCCAAATAAAGCAGACATTTACCTGCTATTTGATTTGTACAGATATATAAAGTTTGGATAGCACACATGTAAGCTTAGAAACATTTTGCAGAGGATCTAGTTAAGCTCTGTCCACAATATCAAACTTTAGGTGACAAAAAAATGTGTTCCCATACGGACATGATGACATCACATCACTACCATATTATATATGTCACACTTTTTTTTGTCAAACTACTTTGATAGTGTGGACAGAGCTTTAGAAACAATATCTTACATTGATTTCTTCCTTGAAAAGGTTTTAGGAACGCTTCGGAATTAATCTCACTAGGTAAAAGAAACAAATGAACAGTTTATTATAACCAGAAATAAATTGCAATAATCTACTTTCACATATCATCTGGATTCTGTCCGGCGTCCTGAGAAAAATATCATGGAAAATGGGTTCAGTGGTAAAGAATAAGATAATTTGTAGGATTTGAATCTGTACCTGATTCAGATTTTGAATTTGGAGGGATTGATCAAGAAGTCATTTGTTTCTAGAATCATATGATTGCTTTCTTTTGACCAATCAACAGTCAGCATGGCCAACGCTCACAATATATCAGGGCGCCGGTACTGAATGCGGGGCCGATGTGAAAGTAGCTTAAGAGTGTTAGAACAACCGTGTAAGATTTAGTCATTAAACCTCCCAAAACAGCTTATGATATTAGTTATGTATAAGATAGGACTTTCGCAAGGTCTTATGACTTTAGATCTAAGTTTGAGGTGGTACAGGAACAGAACATTCTTCTTCTTAACCTATTTCTTTCCACTGCAGGACGAATGCCTCTTCATCAATTGACCATTAACTTCTGTCTCTAGCAACTCTTTGCCATGCAATGCCACCATGTGTTGTTAGTTCATCCCTCCATCTCATCTTGTCTACAGGAACAGAACATTAGATCATTCTAAATAACTTACCTTTCATTATGTAATTCTAAAATGTCCTGTTTATTCTTTTGTTGTTTCTTCTTTCTTTTTACTAATGTAAAAAACACAAAAAGCATATACATTAACCAGCTTTAACAGTGGATTTAAAAAAAAAAGAATGACATCACACAATGCCTCACATGTCTCTTCTTTAGTTTACTATTCTTTAGTTTACTAAGATGACACCCTATTTGACCTGCGTAAAATGAGTTTTAGCTAAAAATATACCTTCCCTGCATGTAAGATACTGTAAATTCACAGAAACATATAGTTGTACTATAATATTTTTTGAACATTGTTAGGATTTCAATGGCAAAGTTTGTTTATAGCAAAGGTGGTTTATCCAAGATCTTCAATTATGTGATAAAGACAATGATGATGTTGTAGTGTAGTGGTATTAAAAGTATCTCGTTAAAACTTAAAATAATCAACATTGGCCGAAACATTGACATCTCTAACTAAAGTCAGTTAATAAAGAAAAATGACTAGTTTTTTAAATGTATTTAAAAGAAATTGTTAATGTAAATTAAACTCTAAAAATACTCACAGGCTAACTTGTTAACTGAATATTCATGCAGTATAGTAGTTAGGCTCTTGTCTGCTAAAGGCTGCAATATAATAAAATACTTATGATTAACACAATACAATCAATGACTTAAGCTACACTATCAAACTTTATGTGACAAAAAAAATGTATATGGACATGATATAATATCACTACCACATATAAGCATATAATTACCATATTTTGGCACATCACCCTTTTTTTGTCAAACCAATTTAACCAAAAAAATAGTGTAGACAGAGCTTAATATGGTAATTATTAATTTTCTAAAGGAATTGTAGAGGATTGATTAAAATAATTTGTTGGTGATGCCAAAAAGTGACACTTACTGCGTAATGGTCTGAAAAAAAAAATGCCTAAATGGCTAGGCTTATACCATGCTTGAAAGTTTCTGGAATTATCCATTGTTTATTACTGAAAGTAGCCAGGTAGCAAATTTGGTATTGGATATCCCCAGATGATGTATGTTAAAGATTTTTTGTATAGCTTATTATTAGCATATATACTGCACTTTATACAGTATAATTAAAATCATTATAGAACACCCTATTGTGAGAAATTTTATATATATATAAATACAGAAATTTTGTTTTTTTAACTTGGGACCTCTGGATAACCAAATGTAGTTACATTTGAAAAAAAACCCTGGAATTGCGTTTTGTACCATAAACTTTACTTTATCACCGTTTTATTCTTACCAAAATATCTTTAATATCTGCACTATTCTGGTGAATGTAATCAGAAATGGCTGCCACATGATTACATTCTAGTAAAAATGTTTCACAAGACTTTTCATAGCCTTCACTTCCCAGATAGTCTGCAAAAGATAAACAAAAATAAAAAACTCTTCTCTCTACTGTTTTATTTCAAAGCTACCCTGGTAGCAAAATGGAAATAATAAAATAATAAATGAAACGATTTTGTGTTATAATATTTCAGGGTAATAATAAATAATTTCAATTTATATGCTATAAATAAACTTCATTAAACAAGATTACCCTTGACTATCATTAAAATCGTGAGGAATTTTGATTTTTATACAGGAGGTATATTTCTGTGTCCTATGATTGGTCAGTTTGATTGACATCTGCACATTTCTACACTTTTTGTTTTTTTTTAGTTATTCAATTAATGTCTGGGTCAAACTTTTCAAGTCAAGTTTATGGTACGGGTACGAGTAGATTTTGCTGCGTTACCAAACTAAACTTTGTTTTAGAGATCGTTTGCATTGGACAATTTACAAAAAAGTGCAGTAGGAAATTATTAGCGTAGTTGTATGTACATACCTAACACCAGTCTGGCAACATCAGCTGGTAAAAAAAGCATGGTGACAGTTGGCTGCAATACAGGTACTGACGTAAAACTACTGTGATTTACTCACTTTAACATCACTCAGTACAGTAAAACATACATTGCTATGAAAAGTAAAATTTGTATGCATTTAAATAACAAGAAATACAATTTGTTAGCGGTAGCACTGTAGTGTAATATCAATAGAAGGCCCCTCAAATAATCACACTTTTTAAAAGTCACCACAACAAAACAGTGCTATCGGCCAGAGTGCATGATGGGTAATCCTCATCAGGGCTTTATGTTTACCTTCCTTGTTACTTTGTTGTGTTAAAATTGAGCAGTGCAATTTGAAATTGCGCAATGCATAATGTCAAATTGTGGCGTACAAAGATTTTGCCACTACTCCCCTCGCACCTCAATCTCCCGAGCTTAACCAAAGTTAAAACCATTCACCCACTGACAAAATAAGAGGTGATGGCGAGTCATATTGTTTTGTGATTGTGAATGAAAATTCCCAGCAATTTCAAATGGCACAGGCTGGGCTCTACAGTTTAACTTAACAGATGTCCACCACCTAACAACCCAACCTCTACTTTATTAGCCTAGCTAGGGGCGAAACTCTAGGCCTAAGCCTAGACCTAGGCTAGCCTACTAGGCTTATAATATACTTTAGTCTATAGACACAGGGGCACCACTACTACTAGGCAGCCTCTTTTTTTAGGCCAATTTATTAGGCCTAGGCCTAGGCCCTACTAGCTAGGCCCCTCTAACTAATAATAATAAATAGGCTAGCCTATGTCTAGGCTTATTAGACTACCGTTTTCCACGGAGCTAGCTTTACAAGCCTAGTAGGCTAGCGTAGCTAAGCAGGCTTCTGAGGCTCCAGGTAGTAACACCAAACTAACTTTATTTATTGTACCTTTTTCTGACAACCCGCGCGCTATTCTCCCGCGGCGGTCATGTTGTCTCGCGGCGGTGTGGTTTTGTGTCGATTGCACATCATCAATTAATCTTCGACTATTCCATTATAATGTAGGGTTGGTCCAAAAACTATTGATTTAAAATTTAAAATTCTATTTTTATATAACTATTACATCTGGTAAATTGAATAAGTATGATAGTATGATCAATCTAATGACATTTATTTCACATCGATTTAATAATAATAATACATTCCACTTTCCGCCTCATAACTGTCCCGCGAATAGAACACCAAACCTCCAACTTAGAAAAATGACATCGATGTCCAAACCTAGAGAGGGCACTATCATATTAAGAAAATAGAGGTCGCTGTTAAAAAATCTAGCATTTATAATATTAGTTTCTATCTATCTTGTATAAACGATTTTTCTTAAGTGTAATTGTGAATCAAAAATATTTTCACCACCCTTTCAAATTACAAAGACAGAAGTTTAAGAAAACTTTACTCTATAATAATAGATGAATGGAGATTCTCCACATCTATAAAACATTAAAATCAAAACCTGGCTAATTTTGAAGGTGCTGGATTAAAATTAAAAGTTCGTTCAAACCTTTGAATGATAGAACTGCAAATTGGAATATTGATAATAATACAAAAATGTAAATTACCGGTATAATTCGGACGAAGACATGGCCATCATTCACCATCAATTATGGTCCAGCTTTAAATAATATAGGCCTACGTATCAGGAATTATTCAATTTATATGTGGATATGTAGGGCCTATAAAAATGACAGCAAATTAGACATGTTTGATACATTTTATAATTCTCATGAAAATGACAAGATTGATGAAGACGGTGTGAAAATATTTTGGTAGTTTTTGCCTGAAAAGAGCGCGAAATGTCGTAATTAATAATGATTCACTGAATTCCATGACTCAATAACTATTTTATCGACATTGCAAAATTAAGAAAATTGAAAAGAGGAGGAAGGAGCTTATCATCAGATTTTATTTAGTACATTTTTACTATACTTTGTTTTGTATTCATTATGTGTACTCATTATTTCACTTAATGAACAATGCATGAATTGATAATAAACACATATGACGTACGGACCTATATTCTCTTTTATATATATCTATAAGTAGTAGAATCATAACACCCTGAGATTCTGTATATTGGAATTTTATCCAATCCAACAAAATCGGGAGAAATATTAGCGGTACAGGAGATTGATACTCTCGGAATAAAAGTGTTGTACAAAATGTTAATTTACAACCAAACATTTGCAATGTTATTAGCGTGTATATATAAATAAACAAAAAGCGGACGCATGAATAAACATCAAGAATTTACTTCTATTTTCACTTGACTTATAGACTTTATCTGTATTTGTATAATGACACCAAAAGCCCACGAAATTTGATCTAAAATTGAAAAGCTCAATATAAACCAGTCACGCTTCAACGCACACCACAACGATGTTTAGATTGAGATCGGAATGTACTACCAGTCAGTTGACAGCGTGATCATCCGAGGAGAGAAACTTTACGCACATTTGGCGTCAAAAATCAGGATAATTTCAGATGAATAGTATTGTAAGTCTCTAATACTTGTTTCTATATGTAGAATAAAGGGCGAATAAAGTAACATTGGCGTTAAATAATGTTGTTTATTTAAATCAGTGAGACCAGAAAGATGAATGGACTGGGCGCGGTGTAAGTAAGAGGAGATGAACTTAAAAGTTGGCCTCATTCCGTGCCCCGGATTGGCATCTCAAAGTGGCTGTTATAAAATCATCATCTCGGCCTAAAAATAAGTTTCTTTCAAATTATTTGAATGTATATATGTGTGCAATGCGATAGTTTGATAAATGTAATTCTGTAACATTAGTGATTTTAAATGATTTCCTCAATACACAGTACTTAAACTAAGTTATTCTATCAAAACAAACGAAAGTAACAACATAGGAAAGAATTCTTTCAACTACAAACTTGAACTACCCTAATACTCTTTGTTTACTATTCTTGCTATGGTGGCATTGGCTTACAGTTTCCTGTAATTGAAAATATTATTTCCTAAAGTTGATGTATTTGTTATAATATAATGTAAAGGAAGAAGGAAGTATTAGAACGTTAAACAAGTATTCATGTATTTTGGTTAAAACAGTTTTAAGTATTGCCTAAACAGTTTTAAGTATTGCCTAAAACCAAAAAGCTTGGTTTTAAAGACCCCTTCCCTGCAATTTTGGACGTTTTTTGGAAAATAATACATATATATCACTTTAAAAACATTAAACCATGTCATTTCTTGTCTTAAATGTACTTTTATGGTAAATTATGATAAAAAGTGAGAAACAATGCACTACCTAAGTAGCTCGCGGCGATCGACCTCTCGTGGACGGTCTTAGGCCTAGCCTAGCTAGGCTTAGTTTTGTAGGCCTAGCTGGTAAACATCGGTAACGTACGAACATCGTACGCGAGCTATATACCTACTAGCCTGACGTTGTACAGTTGTTGCATTAATTGTCTTTCTATTTTTGCCAGACTCCGTTGATACAAATTGGGGAAAACCCGGTATTTTCGCTGAAAAGTTAGGAGTCTTTCATTTGTTTTGGCCTCACGATCGATCGAAAAGTGGGCGAATTACAGGTGAAAAACAAAAATATCAATCCGCGCGCAATGCATTTTGGGATTTATAGCGGGCCGCTATAATTATTAGAATCGACTTATTTTTCACATTTTTAACAGTTTAAAGACGAAAAAAGTTATCGCAATAGGACCATATAGTATTATTTTTACATTAAATATAGTTTGTGATCTTAAATTAGATCTAAAAAACGTAGGGAATGGGGCTTTAATCTCTAATATGGGGGTTGCCTCTCATTTAGGAAAAAACGATGAAGAAATAATATTTGCATAGAGTAGTAGGCATGTCAAAATCATTGTATTGCTACTGCATGTTCTACTGCAAGATAAATTAATATTATGAGAGAATTAGTTTGTTGTAGAAGATTGAGTGAGAAGTTTTGATTGGACTAAATCATTCACAAGCACATTTAATAAATTTGGTCCAAGACAGAATTCTATAACTAAAACTTCAGTAAATAATTAGTAATTAGATGAAACTAGAATAGATGTTCATAAAAATGTATTTATGTTATTTTGAACTTTTTATAGAGTTTAAGTGGATTTGGATAGTGATAGTACAACATGAATATGCATTTCAAAAAGACAAGAAGTTTGCTACTTATACTTTGCTTGTGGACAATTTTAGTCGATGGTCAGGCAAACGCCAGGGCTAATGCTCCCCCAAAAGAAGAACCAGGTCACAACAAGCACCAGGAATATGTGATTTTTGCATGTCTTTCTGTTACTGGGATTTTAATTGCATTGGTTGTGTTAATATTATGGTTCCTTGTGGACAGGACCAAAGAACAAATACGAACAATTGACAAGATAATGCCGGAAATTTTAATGAATCACAGAAGAAAAAATAATGCTCGTGATGAAGAAGAAATGTTTGGGACGCTTACAGCGCACACAGAATTGGAATACAAGCGTATGACAAGTACGGAATCAAATAATAGGAACTCGGTAGAATTGACAGGGTTTCGCAAGTACGGAACGTCATCATCGGCAGTCGCATCTGATCAACTTGATGTCGATAGATTTGAGATTGATTCCGATGTTCATGCAATGGATATCATTACGGTCGAGCCAACATCTAGGGGTAATAATCAGAGAACTCTAGTTGGGAATACGCCACCACCGTACAATTCGCCGCCTGCATACGACAACCCTGTTGTCGTACAAGTGGAGGAAAATAACTACACAAACGGTAATGCTTTACAGCGAAACTCTTTGAATCTTGAAGATGATGCCAGGAGAAAACGATATAAAAAGAAATATTATGAAAGTAATTTGTAAAACTAAACGTGTTTTTCTTCTTTTTATATATTATGTTTTTAGTATACATTATTAACATGTATATGTTATGCGCGATTTGAACGATTTGCGCAATTTGAAATTGCGCAAAAAAAATCCTTGCGCAATTTGAATTGAAACATGTGTTTCAAATTGCGCAAGCAACGTATTAAATTGCGCAAGTAATCTGCAAATTGCGCAAGGTTTTTCGACAGATTGTGAAATCATGCACACCCATATTTTTATAGTAATTTCTAAGAATGATTCAAAATTAAAAGATAAATATCGCATTTCCTTATTTTAGTAGTGCAAATATTGTTATAAGTTAGCATACCGTCGAAGAACCGACGAAGGAAAACGAAGCGGTGGTGTTCCACCAGGCAGGCGCGGCGCGGGCGGCCGGCTATACTACTCTAGCCTAGCTAGGGTCTGGACTACTGATACTGACTAGGTTACATGGCCTAGCTTAAACTAATATTAAAAACTTAAAAAGTGAGTATTAAACATTATCTTCATTGAAATGGTCTTATTTATATAATAAAATACTAAATTTTAAACTCCTCTGCCTAGGCCTAGCCTAGCCATGTATGGGAAAATTTACAGTTCGTTTTCAAATTGCGCAAAGGTGTCATATTGCGCAAGAACTATCTTGCGCAATTTACAAATTGTGCAGCGCAATTTAAAATTGCGCAAAGATTTTCTTGCGCAATTTGAAATTGCGCAAGTTGATTGCGCAATTTCAAATTGCGCAAATCGTTCAAATCGCGCATAACATATACATAGTGCCTATATAAGTGCCTATCATAAGTACCGTATATTTCGGTGTATAAGTCGCACTTTTGACACGCAAATTTGACCTCTAAATTAAGGGTGCGTCTTATACACCGAACATAAATGCCTCACCACACAGATTGTACATAGGCCTAGGCTATCGTCACCTCGTTTGCTAGGCCTGAGTAGGCTAGGCCTAGCTACAGTAACTAACTAACGTAACGGCAACCTGCTTCTGCCTAGGCCTAGTTTTCAAGTCATTTTAGCATGATGTTATACTAAATATGATGAAAAGATTTGTTCATTATGGCGCTCCGATAAAATTTCATTTGTAAACGTTTACGTCGTACGATTGGAATAGTATTTATTTATACAGTAGTTATACGCACGATCGCCGTACCCCAAGCGCAAGCCCTTCTTTTGGTGGCACATGGTGTACGGTATTCGACTAGTATATTCTCCAGGTGATTATAGCATGGACCTAGCGTACACACTTCTCGGATACATAGATACTAATCGAATATGATTGTCCATGAAAACGTTCGCCCTCTCGAAATGATCGAGCGAGGCTAGCCCACACACGTGCGTGTTACACACACGGTCATGCACTCGATGTTGCGGCGAAACTCATGAATAACAAGTTAGAAAGAACTTGTTGAGGCTGGGCGCGGTCGAGCCTAGGTAAGAAAAAACCTAAATAAAGGACGCCGTTGTAGATATAACAAAATATATTATTACAATAATATTGATTACAATTTAAAAAAACATTGTTTTGATGAAATATAAGGTGCGTCTTATACATCGACGATATAAAAAATACCGATATTTTACTCTCAGTTGGGGGTGCGTCTTATACACAGGTGCGACTTATACACCGAAATATACGGTAATTGAAATTGAATGCAAATAATTGATTTTACAAGTATTGAAATACAGGTATTGTACATTCACAAATAAGTGTAGTTGGAGTTGGTGGTTATGATGTTTGGCTACCACTCCAAGGGTCCTGGGTAAAGTCCCGTCACATGTAAGTATTTTTTGCAAGGAAAAAATTACAACTCCACTCCCAAAGACTCAATAAGACTTTGTTATGTGTGTATATGTTTGTCTTGTGAACCGCAGAGGGTCCCTAATGATCAGCAATTGCTGGATGGATCACCCTCTCTTTAAATATGGTACAAAATAAAAGTAAGCCCCAATATACATGATTTTGCATTGAATATTAAAAACGTTAATATCCAAAACTAGCAATTTTTTAAACATTTCTAAAGATTTTTCTATTTCTGAATTTTTATTTGTATATTTACTTTCAAAACGAATTAACCTTTTAAAAATTATAAGATGTAGGGCTGCATCTTGAAATGCTATCAGTGAGCCTAGGGGCTTTACTAGTGTGTTATTACAGCTTACATCTTAATCTCTGATATTATTATGTCTTTTCCATGTTTGCTAGTTAAATTTGTATACAGTACTTTTTATAAGAAAGGACACAAATAATTTGACTAATTAAACAATAAACTGAATTTATCATTATGTAAATGGGTTAAAAAATGTATATCAACAAACAAGTTTTATTTTAGAAAGGCAGTTGGATTAAGTAGTGTATGTGGATTCATTGGATGAAAATATGTATTTAATGTACATGACTAACAGTAATTTTATTTTGTATGTCAACTTTTATTTTTTTATACACAATTTAAAACCTTTTAGGCTTACACAGTGTATATAGGCCTACCTTGTCACTTCTGAGATAAAATATATTTATATATCTTTTACACTAGGAATGGTGAAAACAGTCTCCTATAAAAAAATAAATATTCTCAAATCACTTGTTTTCTAAAATTCTAGTCAAAAATGTATGATGAATACCAAAGATGATGAGTAATTGTTTGAATGCAAAGGAATTTATTTATCACAAACCAGCTGTTAGAAGTTAAACAAAATGTTAGCTGAACCATAAATTGCACCTACAAATGGATTTAATCTGGGAAGTTGTTGAACTTGTAGAGTAGTTTATGCTTAAAGATATATTGTCCCCCTTCTTAAATTGTTTTGTTGAATATGCCATTTTAATATAACATAATAGTTATCCACTTTGACCAAAAATTGAATTAAAGAAAAATGTATTTAAACTGAAAAAACTGTAATTTAAAGGAAAAAATGGATTTTTGATTGAATTTAACCATTTATTTTGTCATTGTAAGTGAAAACATTTTTTCCATTTTTTTTCTATGGAAGTGATTAACTTGATTAAAACTACAAAATAACATATTCAAAGTCGGATTTAATTAATCTTCATTTTTTATGTATTTGGGGGACAATACATCTTTAAAATGAAAAAGCAAGACAAATGTAAAACTTTACTGTACACTCATAAAAATAATTGGAACCATCAATACAGTACATTATTTTAACAATTTCAAGTCAATGTTAAAGTTGCATTGAGTTTTCAAATTGTTAAATTTTATTTTACCACTTAATCTGTAAAACCTCAATCGCAGTTTAAACTGTATATAGTATATTAATTTATATTCAAATATTTAAATTTATATATAGGTACAGTAGACTTGTATTTTATAATAAAGGCTTTGTTAAATTACTAAGTTTCGCCTTATGTGTTTAGACGATTTAAGCAATGCTTAATGTGGCTGTATTCATCATTTACACTTAAGGCCAATTTACACAGACGAGCGGTAACGTTAAGCAGAAAACTGCGTAGCATGTCCAACGTAGAATCTATCTTATGTGGAAACCGCTCCGTGTTGTGTAAATGGTCATAAGGAATAACATAGATTCTATATTTTTATTACTGTTACCGCTTGTCTGTGTAAATTGGCCTTTAGGCTAAGGAAAACACTTATCCTTAAAATTAATAAATCTCCAAAGTGAATACAATCTAAGGGAAATATTTATTGAGTTAAGTGAAATACTTAATATTTAAGGGAAATATCTCACTTAAGCCAATGCATTCTACTATGGCCAATGACATTTTCCATCCATTCTTTCCAAAGAATTTTCAGAATCAAAGATCATGAACAAAACAATAGGAAACACCCTTTAAAAAAATTATATTAAGGGGATACTATCCCCTTAAAAAAATAAAAGAAGTGACTTTCTTGAGCCCTAAAGGTGTCCCTGTGTAAAGGTGGTCATAGTGTTTAAATATTTCCCCTTGTTCATTTCACATCAAAGTTCCCCCTTAATCCCAAATAAGGTTTCTACTGGATATAAATACAAATAAATAAGTAAACAAAGTAGTATGTATTACAGAGCAATTATTATCTTTTGTTAAGTTGTAGAATAATGTATAAACGTATATACTGTAAAGTACAATATTTTGGACAAAAAAAGTCTCAGGTCCTACTATAAAGAAATGATCACAAGATCAGTTGTCAAAATGATGTTTTAAATGTTTTAAAATTTAGTTTTAAATATGTTATATAAACCATTTTTTAATATTATAAATAAAACAAGAAATTTGTCTTAAAATACTTGATTGTCTTGTTAATTATTGTTGGAGCATGTTATTATCTGTGATTAAAAAGGTATGGGTTAAGTGTTTTATTTTGAAAACTCTTTGGAAATTGGTATTAAAAATCAACTTTGAAAGGTAATAATACAATTTATGTAATTAAATGCCATAA
This sequence comes from Antedon mediterranea, assembly GCF_964355755.1. NCBI lineage: Eukaryota > Metazoa > Echinodermata > Crinoidea > Comatulida > Antedonidae > Antedon > Antedon mediterranea. The sequence continues at coordinate 18,193,352 of NC_092676.1, forward strand.
TTTTAGGATCCAGACAGAAAGTCTGTACATAAAAGTGAACAAAAATTCCCAGTGCAGCAGAGCAGGCCAAAGCTCAGACTTGATTTGCATATTTATTCCAAACTCTTGCTTAGTGGGCTAATTTATTAGGAGAAACAAGGGAAAGCATACTACAGCAGAACATGACCTGCCATATTTTGTTCTTTTTGAAATATTCTAAATCGCTATTTATTATTATGGATGTAAAAAAGTTACAACAAATATACAGCATGATCACCAGTTAAAACAAGGGTTAAAAACCCCAAATTACTGTAATGTTATAACGGATTGAATATGAAGCAGAATGAGAAAAGAAAAACACAATGAAGTTAATTTATAGATGCATTAATTATTCAAATAAACGTCTCCCTCAAATGAACGCACCCCCATTGAACATCTATTGGAATAATCACCCCCTTTAATAAACGGCATGCCACATGCATATACACACAATATTGTATTGTAACGCATTTTATTTGTAGTAGAATTCATTGACTTCCATGATTACAATTGACCAAGAATTTTGGTAAAATTTGTACTATATTTTATTATCACTTGTTAATGTTAATTGTGTTGTATTTTTTCATATTTAGGGAGAATTTATTTGATTATACATGTAACCATATTACACCCAAAAAAATGAACGCCTCTTTCGAACACCTCCCTCAAATAAACCCCCCTTCCCCTTAAAAACCCTCCCCAACAATAAACAGCCTGAAGCCTTTATTCAAATAAGTATAGTAGTCAGATTTATTGTTCTAAATGCTAAAGATGAATTTTTGCATGTTTTAATTTGATGACCATAATTACAGTAACCATTTTCAAAATGGGAGGTCTACCTCACCAAACTGGTTGAAAAATAACATCTTTTAACACTATAGCTAATGCATCAATAATCACGCCAACTGATGTTTACTGCATTACTACAATATGAAATATTAATCTTACATCACCACAATTATTTGAATACATCTGTTAAAACATTTCTCTTGTAACTTTTGAGTTTCTTAAAAAGTTCCCTGGAGATGTTTGTTACACTAGTCATGCTGTTAAAGTGTGAAAAAATGCTTTAAAACACATCTGTTAAAGTGATATATTCACAGATTTTCTGCTTGATTGATGTCAATATTTTATTATGTTCTTGGGGAAACAAAATTTTAAAACTTGTGAGGGCCTGTTTCTGCTGCAACTGCTCAAAATACGGTATAAAAATACGGTATAAAATACGGTATTTTTTATACCGTATTTTTTAGTACCCCGTTTCTGCTAACAATACTTCTTGGGTGGTCGTGTTAAATTTCATCTTTTTTACCCAAATTGCCATTCATTTATTTGATCGATAATTAAAAGTCGCAATAAAGGAAGTTTTACGTCTCACTTTCAACAGCCTAGCCCTAGTGATAGAGATGTTGTGAGAGCACAGAAAACATCGTAATGGGGACAATTAATTCGTTCCCTCCCCGAGTTATTGTATTTTGCAATGTTGTACTGCTTTCGCAGGCTCTTCAGCTTTGAGTTTACTTGCTTTGGAGACAAGTTTATTCCATACTCCTGCTTTATTTTTTTAGAAATGTCTTTATAAATGTGGTTGTCCCTTTTATTACCTTTTAGTTGGTCAGACATTTTAGCTTCCCCACACACATTTATTTAGTAAAACTGTGACGTATTCGCTCCACATTTTCGCCGAATATATCTAGGCCTATACATGTGTGTAAAGCAGCTAACAGCGACAGAAAATAAAAACACGAATGGTGACCTTTTGTCATGTAAAAAAAAAATACGGTATTTTTTATTGGCAGCAGAAACGGGTACAAAAAATACGGTATAAATTTGTAAATACCGTATTTTATCCACAAATTTTGTGGGGAAAATACGGTATACAAAATACGGTATATTTTTTATGAGCGCAGTTTCTGCTGCCAAAAATATACCGTATATATACAGTATTCAAAAAATACCGTATAATATACGGTATTTAGTTGGCAGCAGAAACAGGGCCTATGTGAACTTGGAAGATCTTGGGACATTCCCTGGATTAAAATTTAATCATTTCTTCCCAAATGTGTAGATCTGGATTTTGTGAGGCTTTGTAGGCAGGAGTTGGCAAATTTGTCGTGTACAGTCACACACACCGGGACTGTGAAGTGACCCGTCATATAAAAACGCATGATATTTTGTATGTAAATCATGCTACTGTCGCACACATTTAGGAATACAGTTTACAATAAAAACACAAATCATGAGAAACAAGAACTTTATTGTTTAGAAATCCCAGTACTTTTAAAAAGTACCCAAAATGGACAAAAATTGATAAATAATTGTAAAAATTCTGGTGCCAAAAAATACTGGTTCTTGTAAAAGAAAGTGTAAACTAACTGTATGTATAAATGTTCTTTACAAGAAATTATAACATGGTATGATCGATGGCGTCTAGCCTCACAGACCAATATACATATTTTTAATATATATAAAAAATATTAAAAATGAATTCATTTAAGTTCCATCAAACATATAATTCTTATTTTTGAGTTAAACATAATATTGTAAATGTGCTAATAAAACTATTTTGTTTATCGTTATGTACACTACAATATTATTTAAATATATTAAAAACATTTTAAATAAAATATATTTACAAATGAGTATGTGTAATTTATTTCACACTATATAGACACCAAGTGCACAATATTCCATAATTCTATTAAACATGATTGTGTATGACCACCACCAACCAACCCGGACAAGTCAGACATGGTGGGGTACGTTGTTTTATACTCACGGACAAGAAAATGCAGTGGGTCTTTCTTGAGGGAGATGGAGAAATAGGCTGCATACTGTACCTTATTTCTCTATAATAGTGATTTAATATATAGTGGCATAATTCAGAAACTGGAGGCCTCCGATGCCTGGTTTTTTCCTCCGGGGCCCCTGGGGTTGGCCAGTGAGTGCTCATAGCCATTACGCCACTGCTCAGATACTGTACCACTATGTGTGTTATTAATAAAAAAAAGGACATGCAAATAAAAGCGTCGAAATATCTCCTTATTTGGAGTTCTTATTTACAACTAATCAGCAGATATTCTGGTCGTTTCTAAGTAGTCCTTTCACTTGTTGCTTTCAGTGTTTCTTTAGGCCATAGATAAACTCAGTTTGGGTTCACAACTGTAAATAGAGGAGAAACACGAGTTAGAGAATGTTGATTAATTAGTGTATAAGCCTTGAAGCTAGAAGAACAATATCTGTTTAATAGTATTGTCAAACGCTGTTTACTAGTGAGACTAGATCAAAGATAATTGTGTGCACTGGACATAGGAGGTGGATACAGAGGAGAGCCAAGCTGGCCCTTCCCCCATCCGATTTTGAAAGGTTAAAAAGAAAACAGGGCTTCTAATAATTTGTATCTATTATGGAAGGACCCAAATACACCCTATTTGACTTCCTCTTTCTAATCATCCTGAAGTCACTCTGTTGGTATAATATGGTACAGATTTTATTGAAGTGAAGCCGTGCCAAATTTATAACAGTAAACAATTGATAATATTATTGGAAAATACATGACAACATCTTAAGTTGAAAAAACAGAGGTGGTCGGTTTCATAGGGTATTTATCATCGATAGACCAGGCAATGAGTGGGGAATACAATGTATAAATTATGACTACAGATGGTTGTACAATGAATTAAATGTAGTAAATTTGCTTGTCTTGGAGCTTTTTGTAGTATTTTATTGAAGAGAAAAACAAGCTATATACACATAGAAATTGTCCTTGTTGTATGTAAAAAAAACAGGACCATGATGTTAGGCTGGGAGAAATACAGGAGTCTCTCAGCCAAACCAGGAGTGTTAGCATGAAATGGTTGGAATGATACAATTTCACATTATGAAACACAAACTATTCTTTGCCTCAAGCAAAAAAATGTTCTGTTAATTGCTTGTAGATGAAACAAGTGATATCTTTTTAAAATGTAATGTAACACCTTGATTG